>NW_007038971.1:0-14882 GCF_000164805.1 Carlito syrichta | reverse complement strand
AAAGCCCAAATCCAGGACATAGAAGACAAAAAGATAATACAAAAAAATCAATGAAACAAAAAGCTGATTCTTTGAAAGGATAAATAAGATCTATGGTCCCCTAGCTAGACTGACCAAGAAAAAAAGAGAAAAAGGCCAAATAAATACAGTCAGAAACACCAAAGATGAACTCACATCTGATCCTGAAGAAATGCAAAAGATCATTAGTGACTACTATGTACACTTGTATGGAAACAAACTTGAAAACCTTAAAGAAATGGAAGACGTTCTGAAGTCACACAACCTGCCTAGGTTGAAACAAGAAGAAATTGAGACCATAAATAGATCAATAACAATCAAGGAAATTGACAATGTAATAAGAAAACTACCTACAAAAAAAAACCCCTGGACCAGATGGCTTTCCAGCAGAATTCCATAAGACATTTAAGGAGGAGGTGATACCAAATCTACTGAAAGTATTCTAGGCAATTGAGAAAGATGGAACCTTCCCCAAATCATTTTATGAAAATAACATCACATGGATACCCAAGCCAAGTAAAGATACAACAAAGAAATAGAACTACGGGCCAATATCCTTGATGAATATGGATGCCAAAATTCTCAACAATATCCTAGCAAACCGGATTTCACAACACATTGCAAAAATCATCCATCATGACCAAGTAGGATTCATCCCTGGGATTCAAGACTGGTTTGACATTCACAAGACAATAAATTAAGTAAATACATCAACAGACATCAGAACAAAAACCACATGATTATATCATTAGGTGCAGAAAAAGCTTTTGATAAAATCCAGCACCCTTTCTTGATAAAAACCCTCGAACATCTAGGCATACATGGAACATACCTCTAAATAGTAAAAGCCATCTACAAGAAACCCACAGCTAGAATGCTCCTAAACAGACAAAAATTAGAACCATTTCCCCTGAAAACTGGAAAAAACAAGGATGTCCACTGTCTCCCCTCCTGTTCAATATAGTATTGGAAGTCCAGGCTAGAGCAATCAGATAAGAGAAGGCCATCAGGGGTATCCAAATAGGAAAAGAGGAAGTCAAGTTATCTCTCTTTGCAGATGACATAATTGTGTACCTTGAAAACCCAAGAGAATCTGTCAAAAGCCTCCTTGCACTAATAAAGGACTTTGGCAAAGTCTCTGGGTATAAAATAAATGTGCAATAGACAATCGCACTTCTTTACACCAATAATAAACAACCGGAAACCCAAATAAAAAGCACAATCCCATTCACAATAGCCACAAAAAAAAATAAATAAATAAATGAAATATCTTGGCTTCTTCCTAACCAGAGGCGTGAAAGACCTTTACAATGAAAACTACAAAACACCGCTCAAAGAAATCAAAGATGACACAAACAAGTGGAAAAATATACCATGCTCATGCACTGGAAGAATCAACATTGTGAAGATGTCCATCTTACCTAAGGCAATCTACAGATTTACTGCAATACCCATCAAATGACAACAACATTGTTCTCAGAGCTTGAAAAAACAATACAGGAATTCATATGGAAACACAAATGACCAAGAATAGTCAGAGCAATCCTCAGCAAAAAAAAAAAGCAAAGCAGGTGGTATCACATTACCAGACTTCAAACTTTACTATAAAGCTACAATAATCAAAACATCTTCGTATTGGTATAGGAACAGGCATATAGACCAATGGAATAGAATTGAGATTCCAGAAGCAAAATCCCTATTTCTTAACCAACTCATCTTCAACAAAGCCTGCACCACCTAACAGTGAGGAGAGGAGAATCTATTCAGTAAATGGTGCTGGAAAAACTGGCTGACCACATGCAGAAGATTTAAACAGGACCCCTATCTATCCCCATACACAAAAATTGACTCCAAATGGATCAGAGACCTAAATGTAAAACCTCAAACCATAAGAACCTTAGAAAATGCAGGACACACCCTGATGGAAATTGGAACTAGCATCCAAATCCTGAACAAAACCCAAAACGCACAGGCTATAAGAGATAAGATAGACAAGTGGGACCTCATTAAACTGACAAGCTTCTGCAAAGTCAATGAAACCATCAAGAGAGCAGGGAGACAGCCCACAGACTGGGAAAAAGTATTTGCCAACTCCATGTCTAACAAAGGCCTAACATCTTGGATCTACAAGGAACTCAAACGTGCCGAAAAGAAAAAAATAAATAACCCCATTATAAAGTGGGCAAAAGATATGAACAGACACTTCTCAAAAGAAGGCATCCAAGTGACCAACAGACACATGATGAAATGTTCAACCTCACTAATCATTAAGGAGATGCAAATTAAAACTATACTGAGATACCACCTAACTCCAGTCAGAATGGCAATTATCAATAACAAAAAATAACAGATGCTGGAGAGGATGTGGTGAAAAGGGAACACTGCTATACTGTTAGTGGGAGTGTAAACTAGTGCAACCTCTGTGGAAAGCAGTGTAGTGATTCCTAAATGCTCTAAATACCAACCTCCCATATGACCCCACAATCCCCTTACTGGGAATATATCCTGAAGAACTCAAATCACTATAAAAAAGATACCTGCACACGTATATTTATCACAGCATTGTTCACAATAGCAAGAATCTGGAACCAACCATGCTGTCCATCAAAAGAGGACTGGATTTTTAAAATGTGGTATATATACATGATGGAATACTGTGCAGCCATAAAAAAGAACAAAATCATGAATTATGCAGCAACCTGGATGGAACTAGAGTTTATAATACTGAGTGATCTCTCACAGAAACAACGATCTGAATATCACATGTTCTCACTCATATAGTGGACCTTGAATATCTATCATAATACTATAAGAAAAGGATTGACAGTGTTGGGAGACTATGGGGGGGTAGGGAGGGGAAGGGAGGTAGGACTAATGGTAGTCAATATTTGTCTGGGGATGGGAAGACACCCCTTGTTAAGCAAGGGTGCCTGAATGATGCATATTTGTATACCTAACCCTTAACTGTACCCCACAATTTTAAAATTAAAAGTATGTTTAAATTTTTTTTTCAATATTGCTCATTTTGTTCCTATGCTTAAACAACCTAGCATATAGGCAAATGAAAAAGTTGCTTAAGTGCCTGTAATTTTATGTGTCAAAATTGCTTACCAATCCCCATCTACACAAAAAATCTTATCTATTAACCAATTCTCTTTCAATTGCAAGACCCAGAAACCCAACTCAAACCAAAAGGCAAAAAGAAAGTTTATTGTCTCACACTAATCAGGATGCCCTGTGAAGCAGTGGTTTCAAATACTCTACTGCTATTCAAGGGCTTAATGTCATAAACAATTGTAATGCCTCTCTCTGTGTCTCTGTTTCTATCTCTCTCCCCTTCTCTCTATTCCTCTCTCTCACTCTCCTCTCATGTATCTGTTAGAGGGTTAATATATATAATATAACAATAATCAAAATAGCCTGGTATTGGTACAAGAACAGGAATATAGACCAATGGAATAGAATTGAGATTCTAGAAACAAAACTTCAATTTCTCAACCAACTCATCTTTGACAAAGCCTCCACCACCAACCACTGAGGAGAGAAGAACCTATTCAGTAAATGGTGCTGGGAAAACTGACCGACCACATGCAGAAGATTGAAACAGGACCCCTACCTATCCCCATACACAAAAATCAACTCTAAATGGATCAGAGACAAAAACATAAAACCTCAAATTATAAGAACCTTAGAAAATGCAGGAGACACTCTTATGGAAATTAGGACTGGAAACCAATTCCTGATCAAAACCCCAAGTGCCCATGCCATAAGAGATAAGATAGACAAGTGGGACCTTATCAAACCGACAAGCTTCTGAAAAGCCAAAGAAACCATCAAGAGAGCAGAGAGACTGCCCACAGACTGGGAAAAAATATTTGCCAACTCCATGTCTGACAAAGGCTTTACATCTAGGATCTACAAGGTACTCAAACATGCTGAAAAGAAAAAAACAAACAGCCCCATTACAAAGTGGGCAAAAGATATGAATAGACAATTCTCAAAAGAAGACATATGAGCAGACAACAGATGCATGAAAAAATGTTCAACCTCAATAGTCATCAAATAAATGCAAATTAAAACTACACAGAGATATCACCTAACTCCAGTCACAATGGCCACCATCAATAACTCAAAAATAACAGATGCTGGAGACAATGTGGTGAAAAGGGAACACTTCTACACTGTTGGTGGGAATGAAACTAGTACAACCTCTGTGGAAAACAGTATGGCAATTCCCAAAAGTTCTAAAAATTGGCCTTCCATATGACCCTACAATTCCCCTACTGGGAATAAACCCAGAAGAACTCAAATCACTCTATAAACAATATATCAGCACACGTATGTTATTGCAGCATTGTTCACAATAGCAAGATCATGGAACCAACCGTGCTGCCCATCAAGAGGATTGGATTAAAAAAATGTGGTACATATACACAATGGAATATTACACAGTCATAAAGAAGAACAAAATCATGAGCTTCGCAGCAACCTCGATGGACTTAGAGTCTATAATACTGAGTGATCTTTTACAGAAACAAAGAACTGAGTATCACATGTTCATAAGTGAACCTTGAACAACTATCATAATATTAGAAAATGATTGACAGTAGTGGGAAACTGCAGGGACATGGGGGAGTGGGGAGGTGGGATTAGCAGTAGTGGGAAGCTGCCTGGGGAAGACGGAGACATACCTCATCAACAGGGGTACCTGCACAATTAATATTTGTATATCTAACCCTGAATTGTACCCTACAATTTTAAAATAAATTTTTAAAAATATCTACAATATAGAAAGAATGTATACAACTCAAAAATAGCAAAAATGCAAATAAACCAATTTAAAAATGGGCAAAAGACCTGAATAGATATTTTCTTAAAAAGACACACAAATGGCCAACAAGTATATTAAAAAGCACTCCGCAACATTAATCATCAGGAAATGCAAATTAAAACCACAAAGAACTATCACCTCACACCTCCTGCAGTGGATATTATCAAAAAGTCAAATGGTAATAAGTGTTGACAGGGAGAAAAAAAATCCTTGTATACTGTTGGTGAAACTGAAAGTTGGTATAGCAATTTAAGAATACAGTATGGAGATTTCTTTTTAAAAAATGCTAAAAATAGAGCTACCATATGGTCTGGAAATCTCATTTCTGGATATATAACCAAAGGAATTATATATTAATACCTTGGAGAAAAATCACCACCTCATGCTCATTTCAGCATTATTCACAATAATCAAGTTATGGAAGCAACTTAAGTGTCCATCAACAGATGAACAGATAAAGAAAAATGAAAATGGACTCTATATATATATATACATGTATATATGGAATATTACTCAGTTTTAAAAAAAGGAAAGCCTGCCATTTGCTACAACATGGATGAAACCAGAGAACATTATGCTAAATGAAATGTCAGATATGAAAAGATAAATACTGCATGGTATCTCATATGTGGGATCAAAAGAAGCCAAAATCACAAAATAGGAGTGTAGAAAGGTGGTTGACAGGGGTGGGATGGAAAAAAATGAAAAATGTTGGCCAATGAGTACAAGCTTTTCGTTATAAGACGAATACGTTCTGGAGATCTGACGTACAGCATGTTGATTATGGTTACCTATAATGTGTTGTACACTTGAAATTTGCTAAAGAGTAGATCTTAAGTGATCACACCACACATACACACACATGTACACATAATGGTAACTATATGAGATGATAGATATGTTAATTAGCTTGATTGTGGTAAATCACTTTACAATGTATATACATATCAAAATAGCATACTGTATACCATAAATATATAAAATTTTGATTTGTCAATTATACCTCACTAAAGCTGGGAGGGGAAAGGGAAACTAGCTTTAAATGTAGAAAGAAATGGTGTTCTAAGAAACAAGAACCGGAATTCCATCACTTCTATTCTTGCTCATGCTAATTCTCTGTTTTAGTCAAATAATTATTTGAAAAGAGGAAAATACAGCAAAACCTATAATTTCCCTTTCCTTTCAGAAATTCTTTATTTCTTTCTGGAGGCTTTAGGAGGGAGTCTGTTTCCTTGCCTTTCCCAGTTTCTTGAGACTGACTGCATCCTTTGACTCATTGGCCCCTTCCCTCATCTTAAGTCAGCCACCTCAAGTTGAATCCTCCTTATGCTGTTTTCCTGTGGTTTTCTCCATCTGTGAAAGGTTCTTTGCATTTACAAACTCATGTGGTTAGATTGGGTCCAGTTGAATAAAGAAGGATAATGTCCACATCTCAAGATCCATCTCCTTAGTCACATCTGCAAAGTTAAAATAATTCAAAGGTAACAGATTTAAAAGTTCTAAGGATTGATGCATGGACATCTTTCAGGGACACTATTCTACCTACCACATCATCCTTCCGGTTTTAAAGTTTATATAAACTATCTTGTGTCCTTGAATGTTTTCCCAGTATGCACTATCAGACATGGCAGTTAAAACTTCCTAGGGAACATAACCTCACATATACGCAAAAAAAAAAAAAAAAAAAAAAGATATTTTATCCTCATGGTTAGAAACAAAATATAACCAACAACACTACATGACTGATGTCAACAGAAAGGCAAAGTTACCAATTACAACAGAGAGGCAAAAATTTTTAAACAAGTATAATAAATATACTGCAAAAGTAAGAGAAAAATAAGAAAAATAAATCACTAAAAGAACTAAGTGGAAATATCAAATACAAAACAAATTCTAAAGATTGAATATAATATGAAAAAAGTTAAGTTTAGGTGAAGCATGCAAAAAGTAGGAAAAATAATAAAATTCATACAACTGCAGAATTGAAACAAGCCCAATTTTCCCATAGAACTGGTTATAGTTTTTTGTATAAACATAGAAATTGACCCTCCTGGTCTTAAAACTTGAAACTTACATTTCTTACCTGAGTTCCTTTCTCAGGAAACCAACCCACAGGTCTACAGAATCAAGGAACCAAAAATCACCAGATCATCACATCCAAACAATGAGATGCCAGACCTCTCCCTAACTCCCATTTACCAAATCCTCTTCCTTAGCCCTCCCTAATTCCTGTTTTCTACATTTCTGCCCCACTCTATTAATCCCTGATTTCAGCGAGACAGAGAGATGTATTTAAGAATCTCCCATTCTCCTTAAATAATATTACCTAAATAAAAAACCTTCATCCCTGGAAATACTCATTGTCTCAGTGACTGGCTTGCTGTGCAGGGAGCCACAGGACCTCAACCTTGGTAATAAAATAATTTAGTGAGTTGCAACAAACTTTCCCAGAAGGAAACAACAAAGGAAAAGAAACTCCATGTTAACTAAAAGCTAAGACATAATGAAAAGAACAATAGAAGTACCATTAGCAGATATTATTTGTCCCACGATAAAAGATATATTTGAAGAAATAATGGAAATACATTGCCAAAAATTAAAGAATAAATATCAAACACCACCAATTTTCAGTGATCATATTGGATAATTTAGGAATGTATTCTATTCATACTAACTACTGCATACAGAAAAAAATTTACAAATAAAAGGTTGTTATAAATACAAGTTATAATGAATAAAGTTTGAGTTTTTACTTTTTGTAAAGAACATAACTTATTTCACATTTTCTCTTTTAAAAATTACCTTTTGACATATTTTGTAACACTAGTAAATCAACATATTTATGATATTGATAAATTCATTCTGCTCATCTTTATGTTACTTGCCTCGAATGTATTCTTCTTTCACTTGAATATTATAAAATTGCATCAAAACAGATAACTTGTTTTTTATTTTTCTCAATCTGACTTAATTAGGTATAATATTTCAATTCAAGAAGTGGCAAGGCCTCATTCTCTAGATTCCCCAGTTATAGAAATTGCAAGTTTAATCCAATAAGATTCCACTGTGTAAGGAAGATGGAATACCCTCTTAGCCACTCTCATGAAATCATAAATAATTTTATTAAAATACTTTTTAGCCACTTCCTGTGGCAATGTCTTCTTTTCTCCTTCCCCATAGTGTAAAAAATGTATAATTCCTCCAAGAAGAATTTATACGCTTTTTTCTTTGCCTTATAAACATATCACCAAAAACTTACTGCAAAAATTATATTTGGTATTTATGATTGTATAACTTTATTATTAAAAGCAATACTGTTTGAATGTGCATTATTTGAAAACTACAAATAATTTTTTAAAAATACTTGTATTCCCATTTTGGTGTGTATCTTTAAACTTTTTCCATTAAAATAAATTTTTAACAACAAAATTTTTAAATGCCTTTTCTTACTCAACAATTTAAAGTGAACTTTTCTGTTATTATATATTCTTCTAAAAAGTGAGATAACAACAATCAGATTCTCATAGGATTCCTAAGTGAACACACTTTGATTTTATGCTGATCCTTCAGCTGTCTATTACTTTTTAACATCATAACCCATACTATACTTTCTTGAATTATTATTTATTTTTACTTTTTTTCTTGCTATCATACATGTGCACTGTAGAAAATATTTGTGTCATACCCATCCTTTTACTGTCATTGTCTAGAACATATTAGGCAGACAAGTCTATTACAGCTTCTTGAACTAAACTGTAATATTGCTACATTATAATGACGTTATTTGATATAACTTTTTCTCTTTTTTCTTATTATTATGAAAATGTCAAAACAAAATAGAATAATAACACTTTATGCTCCCCTCACCCTGCTTCACAATTGTCATTTCATGGCAAATAATTTTTACCATTCAATTTTATCTTGAAGCAGATTTTTGAATGATGTCATCTCCTCTTGAAATATTTTAGTATTAATTAAATTAATTAAAAGATAAGAACTTGTAAAAATATAATCACAGTGCCGTTATCATGCCAAAAAGGATTTAATATTTTAACAAGTATTGGACATTTCTTAACATCATCCAATATCCAGTCAGTGGGAACAATTATTTCTTCTATTTGTCCCAAACTATATTTAGTAATACAGATTAATATTATTACTTATATACCTAAAAGAGACTTTCATTTCTAAGAAAGCTTTGAAGTAAAATGTAAAACATAAAATTTCATTAAGGGAGAAAATCAGAGTATAGGGAAAAATACTTTCTTTTACTTTTTCACATGAGAAGGCACAACAGTAATAGTATTTAAGTTTGAATTTTCAGAATTTATCTGCTTTTGTTTATTTTAAAAAATAAAACCTCCACAAGATTATTTGCAAATAAATGGGTTTATTGCTGTGCTTAAGAACTCCAGGCCAGACTGTTCACGCTTTAACCTCAGACCTAACTCTCAGTGGTTATACAGCATTGGACAAGACATAGCCCACTTCCTCACCAGCAAAGGGATAAAACTATTACCTGCCTTCCAAAACTGTCGTAAAAAGTAAAATGAGTTAATTCAAATAAAGTATCCAGAAGTGTGCCTGACACTTAATGTCTTCAATAAATGACCACTGTTGGTTTTTTTTTTTAAGAAATAAAAAAAAAGAAACAGACAATAGAGGCATTGAACATTCTTTACTTCACGAACTAAATTCTAAAAGACTTTCCAAGCAAGACTCAGGAGCACAGACTTTTAAACAGTATGCAGAAACTTAAAAACTGACACTGTTGGGTAGTCCTTAGATAATTATGAAATGCCAGACCTATTTTACAAGTTCATGTAATTTCCAAGGTTACAAAAACCACTACTGTTTATTTGACCAGTATAGAAGAATACTAAACTATCACCTCCCTCATCTTTTTTGTTATAATGAACATTTGGTTGGTTTGTTTTTCTGTCTACTATCATAGAGAGACTTTGAGTTTTATCTTGTGGTTAATAGTATTTTCTTAAAATCCACTTGTGGCCAATATAGAATCTACCTCAACACAAAGTAGTTTTCTGACCTGTAATCCCAGCACTTTGGGAAGCTGAGGTGAGAGGATCCCTTCAGTGCAAGAGTTTGAGACCAGCCTGGACAATATAGTGAAACCCTATATCCATAAAATAATTATCTTTTATAGTTTTCTGGAGTTAAAGGGGAAAAATATCTTGCTCCTTTGCACCTCCAAGGAGTGAGGGGCAACATAAACTCTATCATCATTGGTACAGTATGGATGGAAAGGATAAAAGGCATAAAATTGTATAAGAAGAAACAGCACAAATATTAACACAAACAAGAAGTTCACACTCATACATGAGTTCTTTTTGGTGAGCCTCCCTTACCAGGTGCTGTGGAAAAGTCTAGGGATGGGAGGAGGCTGAGAGAGACTCCTCAGTGATGTACAGATATAAAATCTCATCCAGTTTCTACAGCCTTCTTGCATATAAAACAAAAACCCAAGGTTGATGTGAGAGGAATAGGGTCCAGGCAAAGATAACGTTTTTCCGGGAGTGGTGGAGAATAAAGAGAAACTGTGCTCTTGGAAGTGGGGCAGAAAATTTGCTTAGGCCTAAAATCCTGCACTGATAGGAATCAGAAGTCAGCCACCAGTAGGGAAGCAGTAGGAAACTCTCTCCTAGCCAAGATGTGCCCAATACAAAACACACATACACATAAATACACTGATAGAAGAAAGGGTTTGAGAAGAAGGAGGAGAATAATGAGAAATTATACAACCAAGTCCCAAGTACATGGGGCCTACTTAAGACTGAAGCTGAACCAAAACAGGTATCCTCCATTCTAACATGAGTCTAACACTGAGTAATGAGCAACAGAGGTCTGTAATTGGAGGTTGAAGTAAGAATATGGAGAGAGAATCCCCATGTGTACAGGGACTACTCAAAGTGTAGAATGAACCAGAAACATGGAGGAAATCCACCCAAAACCCCAAATCCAACACTGAAAACAAGGTAGCAGAAGTTTATGTCTGGAGGAATCTGAGTCTTGGCCACAAAACCTGGGTCAATTACTGACTAGAATAATTCAATCCTCAAAACTTACCAGAGAGAAGAAAAAGATATGACAATTTGGGGTAGAAATATTATTTACACACATGATTAAAGCATTTTTAAAATCAAGACAGAAAATATTTAAGAGAAAAAGACCCAGAGATGACCAAGGTGTTGGAAGAAATAGTCTTTAAAATGGCTATACTGGGAATATACCCAGAGGAACTCAAATCATTCTACAAAAAATATAGCCATGCAAGCACGTTTATTGCAGCACTATTCACAGTTGCAAATACATCGAACCAACTGTGCTGCCCTTCAATACTGGGCTGGATGGGGAAAAAAAATTACATATACACAAAGGACTATTAAGCAGCAATAAAGATGAACAAAACTATGGGCTTCACAAGAATTTGGATGGATTTAGAGTTTATAATACTCAATGATCTATCACAGAAACAAAGAACTGAGTACCATGTGCTCACTCATAAGCGGACCCTGAACATTTACCATAATACTATAAGAAATACTATAAGAGAAGCCGGGCTCGGTGGCTCAGACTGTAATCCCTTTGTGAGGCTGAGGTGAGTGGATTGCCTGAGCCCATGGGTTCGAGACCCGCCTGGGCAACTTGGTAAGACCTCATCTCTGCAATAAAATCAAAAATTAGTTGGGCATGGTAGCGTGCACCTGTAGTTTCAGCTACTTGGAAGGCTGAGGCAGAAGGATCGCCGGAGCCCAGCAGGTTGAGGCTGCGGTGGCTGGGAGCGGCCACTGCACTCCAGTCTGGGGTGACAGAGTGAGACTCCGACTCAAAAAAAAAAGAAAGACATACTATAAGAGAGGGACTGGCAGGTCACCTCTCATTATCAGGTGGCAATGTGCATGAGATAAATAGGGAAACTTAGTGGAAAAATGGAAACAATAAGAGTAAAATAAAAATGTTAGATATAAAACATAATTTTAGAAATGAAGAATTATTTGAATGAGCTTATCAGTAGATTGGACACAGCAGAGGAAAGAATTAGTAAAATTGAAAGCATGAGAATAGAATTTATCCAAATATTAAAAAGGAGAACAGAAATGGAACAAAGTATCCAAGAGTTGCAGGACAATAAAAAATGATCTAATATATGCACCACTAGGTTCCAAAAGGAGAAAATAGGGAGAATGAGATAGGAAAAATATTTGAAGAGATAATGACTGCGAATTTTCAAAAATTAACCAAAGATAATAAACTGTCGGGATCCAGCCCAACCTGAGGGGAGTTGGACCTGCTCCAGGGAATCAGGACGGCGAGAAGAGACCACTTGGAGGCAGTTCTTCTGGGATCAGTCTGATCAGGACTGAATCCAATTTTATCAAAACTTTTTCCAGCTTATATACCATTTTCTATAACCTCCAACAGTATGACAAATACCTGCTGGGGGCTTACAGGTCTCATGATGCATAACGTACTTCACAAAAGATTTTTGCTTAAGGTAACAATTAACAATCAAAATTCCATGATGCATATCATGCTTCACAAAGCTTACATCAAGATAAGGAGTGTATGATTTCAGTAATAGTTTTGCTAACTGTTTTCTATAATATTTAATGATTAATCTGTATATTATAAGTGATTCTTATTTTTACCTAATGTAAAATTTCCTATTAATTTTCCATGATTTAACAAAACACTCAAAATCTATACTATTTATTTTAATGTCCAGCAGTAAAAAATATTTCTGTCAGGGACACTGGTGCCAGAGCCCTCTATGAAATGCTAAATAGTGAGAAGCAGAGAACGCTAACCACAGTATTTAATAAACCCAATGTGTACTTTACCATTGAAGTCTGCCGGACACTGAAGTCGACACCTTAAAGCAGAAATCCAAATTGCAAAAGTATATCCAATAATAAGTGAAAGTACTAAGGAATCACTCTCCAACAGGCCTGTGACTGGGTTTTATCACTACCATACACAGGCATATTAGAGGGCAAATTTCAAGCAGAAGGAGGTGAAGTAGCAAGCACAGGTTCACATAGTGTTATATGTGGGTAACTGAACTGTGTATATATATATATTTCTCAACTTCCTGATAAAAAATTTGATCTAAGTGAATAAATCAAACAGTGGTTGTCACACTCTTGGACAAGGAAATGCACGGTTGCCATGACGATGGCCAGGGGCAGAGGCAGGTTAAGAAACTAGGAACGTTCTACCTGGCCAGATGCAAGAAAACAAAACTATTAAAGCAATTTTGGCTTATAGGAACAAAAGCTGCATAGTTACTTCTGGGAGGCAGAAACTTAAGAATGGCTCAGAGAGTCAGAGAGAAATGGAAACTTAAAGCACAGAATGTTTTCTGCTGTAAGGCCTTACCGGAAATTTTAGTCTAACAGTGTAAAAGATTTACTTTAAAATAATATAAGCTTTTATGTCACATATACAAACTGGTCACTATTCATATATCAGTACTACAGGTGTCACTGATGCTTTTATGTCAAAAGCAGATCTCCAACATGGGCCTTCATAGGCCTCAACTGTATAGCTGTAGATGTTGGCTCCCAACAATAAACCAACCATAGATCTAAAAGGTTCAAAGAAGCTTAAATCGGATACATATTTTTTAAGTAGACATGTCATAGACAAACTGTTAAAAAAAAAAAATCAAAAGAATCCAGAAGACAATAAAATAAAAAAGAAACAGACAAAATATCAGACTTCTTGTCAGAAAAAAAAAATGCAAGGCTAGTCAACAATAAAGTACGGAAAGAAAACAGAAAAACTGTCAAAACAGAAATTTTTACCCAACAAAAATATTTTACAAAAATAAAAGCAAAATGAAGACTTTTTCAGATGGCCAAAGGTAGATAAAATGCAATCCCAAAAGAAAAAAAGTCATATAAATGAATATATATAATCACAAACTGGCTGGGCTAGGTGGCTCAGCCTGTAATCCCAGCACCTCAGGGAGGCTGAGGCAAGTGGATTGCCTGAGTCCGCGGTTTGGAGACCAGCCCGGGCAACTTGGTAAGTCCTCCTTTCTACAATAAATCAAAAATTAGCTGGGCGTGGTAGCGTGCGCCTGCAGTTCGGCTACTTGGAAGGCTGAGGCGGAAGGAACCCTGGAGCCCAGCAGGTTGACGCTGGGGTGGCCATGAGCCTGCAGTAGCACTCCAACGTGGGCAGAGTAAGACTCCAACTCAAAAAAAAAAAAAAACGCAAACTGTTTTTGTTATAAATGCTGTAAAGGAAACATTCAGGTTTTTTAGGGGCTAAATGATTTGTGATTTTACAGCACAAACTAAGGATTTTGAACTGTATCTCAAGAGCATGGAAAAGTCATTAAGAAATGATAAGCCAGGTGTAACATAGTAAAATTTTTATTTTAAAGAGCTCACTCTAGTTGCTCCCTGAAGAGCTGCTTGATAGGGCAAAATGGATTCAGGGAGAGCAATGAGGAGGCTATTTCACTAGTATAAGAACCAAAAACGATATTTTGGTTAGAATGGATGCAGGGGAGGAGGCGATATAAACTGATTTTAGAGACATTTAGGAGGTAAAATAAACAAGATGGAGAGAGAGGTTCAAAAGTGGCCCCAGTTTTCTTCTAGGTCATGCAGGACTCTTCTGGTGACACATAGGTCTTTCCCAGGCAAAAGAAAGCCAAGAGAGTATTTAAAGAAATAAATTCATATAAAAATGAATGGTCCAAATATAGTTATAAGATACAGACTACATTATAACATCATTTCTTCTAATGTAAATAGCAAATTAGTGTAGATATTTTAGTTCTTCTCCCCTTAACCTGATCGCTGGTTTTGTGTGCTGAGCTAGGTCAACATTTATGAAAACAGGTGTGAACTTTAGGATTTTTTTATTTTTTTTTGAGTTGGAGTCTCACTCTGTCACCAACTGGAGTGCAGTGGCCGCTCCTGGCCACCGCAGCCTCGACCTGCTGCGCTCCGGCGATCCTTCCGCCTCAGGCTTCCGAGTAGCCAGAATTACAGGC
>NW_007038970.1:0-879 GCF_000164805.1 Carlito syrichta | reverse complement strand
TAGCCACCGCGTTCGACCCATTAAATCTCTTGGCCTTAACGGGTGTTGAGTCTCACTGTGTACCACCTTCTTTCACATGGGACAAGAGGCTCGGGGACACTTACACGGAGGGTCTCCACCTCTGCTGAATTTAGATCACAAGTAGTTTTTTGTCTGAGGTAATTTCCCCTGCCCACATCCTACCCTGCAGTGTCCAGGTTGCTTTAAACAACTTCACAGCCTCCCTTTTGCTTTAAATGGCTCTAAGAGGTCCCCATCTTCCTCACCCCACCAGCTTCCCAAAAGAGCACAAACCAGCCAATGGATCTTTTCATCGGTCACCTTTTCCTCAACACCTGCTAACATGTGTTGAGCACTTACCCTATTTCTGGCTCTGAGTTAATTAGCTTAATCCTGACAGCAGCCCTGTTCTGTAGGTGCTTCAATAAACCCCATTTGTTAGATTTGTTAGATAAGGAATTTGTTAGATAAGGAAATCGACTCAAGAGCCTTGGCCGAGGTCCCCATTGTGGCAGGTGGCAGAGCTGGGGTGGATTCCAGCCCAGCAGCCTGGCTCCCAGCCTGAGCAGCCCTGTACCACCATAGCACCAGTTCTGTGGTTCTTTCCTCTGAGGAGTCTGCATTGAATTTTTGTTAAAGTTTTATTATTTTTTAAATTGAAGCACACAGTCCTGCCATTCACAGTTTACTGTGGAGCCAAGCGCTGTGGTGCACACCTGTAATCCCAGCTACTCAGGAGGTGGGGTGGGGAGGATCGCTTGAGCCCAAGAGTTGGAGGTTGCAGTGAGCCTGGGCAAAAGAGCAAGACCTCTTTAAAAAAAATTTTTTTTCAGTGATTTTCATGGTGCCTCAAGGCCTTCGGCCTGCAGGACTGACCGA
>NW_007038969.1:0-672 GCF_000164805.1 Carlito syrichta | reverse complement strand
GATCCTTCCGCCTCAGCCTTCCAAGTAGCCGGAATTACAGGCGCACGCTACCACGCCCAGCTGATTTTTTGATTTATTGTAGAGATGAGGTCTCGCTGCCCAGGCGGGTCTCGAACCCACGGGCTCAGGCAATCCACTCACCTCAGCCTCCCAAAGGCGCGGGATTACAGGCTGAGCCACCGAGCCCGGCTCACTGTTATATTCTTATCAGGGTATCATATCTGTACTTAGCATGGACTTTCCCTCTTATTGATTATGTTAATTTTCATTATTTAGTGAAGATATTGTCTTTCTTTCCTCACTAGTTACTAGTCTTTCTTTATAATTAGTAAGTAATTTGTAGAGAGATAATTTGCAATTATGTAAATATGTCCATATAGTTTTGAAAGCTCTTTTTATAATCACAATTGTGTTTAAGCATACTTTATTTGGAAGTCCAAATAAAATGGGTCCTAGCTGATAATAAGTTACTTTCTTTGCAGTACAGTTCCAAGAAAGCTATAGTATAGTGCATATTCTACAGAGAAGTTTAATGACAAAACTAATACTTTCTTTACAGAAACTGCTGAGCATCCTTGTAAAATTGTCTTTCGTTGTTTCCTTAATTTACAATGGCATGATAGAAAAGAATGACTCAACTCCCTTTCTCTGCTCATAGACTGACCTTTTTTT
>NW_007038968.1:0-585 GCF_000164805.1 Carlito syrichta | reverse complement strand
TCGAACCCGCAGACTCAGGCAATCCACTCACCTCAGCCTCCTAAAGGTGCGGGATTACAGACTGAGCCACCGAGCCCGGCTGCCTTTTCTGACTGTTTATCTGGACTTTCTCTCTCTCTCTTTTAAGTCAATCTGACCAGGGAACTGTCAATCTTACTTATACTTTCAAAGAACCAGGTATCGGTCTTATTGATTCTTTCCATAATATATTTGTCTCCTATATCCTGCAACTGTGATTTTTTATCTTGGTAATCTGGATTCTTCTGTTGAGGTTAGGATTTAGGTGATCTTGCCTTTCCAACTCCTTTAGCTGTGAAATTAGGCAGTCTATTTGTGCTCCTTCTGTTTTTTTGATTTGTGCATTCAAAGTTATGAGTTTTCTTCCAACGCTGCTTTCATGACATCTAAGAAATTCTGATAAAATGTGCTTTGGTTTTTTTTTTTTCTGGGAATCTTTTTATTTCTGTCTTGACTTTATTGATCCAGAAGTCGTTCAACAGCATGTTGTTTAGAGTCCATGTCTTTCTGTGTTTTTGGGGGGGATCTTGTTGGTGGTGATACTTATTTTTATTCCACTGTATTCTG
>NW_007038967.1:0-2243 GCF_000164805.1 Carlito syrichta | reverse complement strand
GCATAGTGACTGGTTCTCCTTTGTGATTAGTGCTCCAGTTACTGGACTTCCTTCTAAGTGATATCATGGTGGCTGGTCCTTCCCTGGAATGAGTGTATCTGTGATAAAACCTCCTATGTTGTCAGTGCCCAAGTGACTGGTCCTCCTCTGGGATGGTTACACAATGACTAGTCCAACTTGGAAATGGGTGCCTCAGTGACAGGCCCTCCTCTGTGATGGGTGTCTCAGTTATGGACCTTCCTCTGTGATTTATCACCCAGTGACTGGTCCTCCTCCAAATGGGTGCCGCAGTGACAGGCTCTCCTCTGGGATGGGTGCCTCAGTAACTGGCCTACCTCTTTGATGGGTGCCAGTGATTGTCATCTCTTATTGGTATCTCAGTGACTGATCCTTCTTCTCTGTGATTGGTACCCAATTAGCTGGCACTACACCACAACGGTTGTTCCAGTGACTTCACAGCACTCCTCTGTGAAGTCCCCCTCTGTGAAGATTGTCCCAATTACAGGTTTTTCCCTCCATAATGGGTGATCCAGTGACAGGCAATGCTCTGCTACAGGGGTGTACATTGACTAGTCAAATTCTGTGATGTTTGTCCCAGTAACTAGCCCACCTTTGTGAAGATTGCCAACATGACTGACCTGCCTCTGTAATGGATAACCCATTGATTGTCCCATATGTGTTATATGTGATCCAGTGACTGGGTTGTCTCCATTATTGACTAGGTCTCCTCTCTGATGGATACCCAAATGACTGGCACTTCACCATAAGTGTTGCTGCAGTGACTAGCCTTCCACTATGAAGGTTTTCCCAATGACTGGTCCTCATCCATAATTGGTACCCAATGACTGGTCCTGCTCTCTTATGGATGCCATGGTCAACATCCATTATCTGAGTTGAGTGTCTCTGTGACATGCCCTCCTTTTGGAGGGCTGTCCCAATGACTGGCCCAACTTTGCGATGACTGGTCCATTGATTATCCTTCATCTGTTATAGGTGACCCAGCAACTGGGTCTCCCCTGGGGTGGGTTCCCGAGAGATGACCCCCTCTATGACAACTAATCAGTGATTGGCACCCTATTGACCAGTGTCCCGGTGACTGGCCCTTCTCCTGTTGGGTGCCCCATTGATTGATCCTTCACTGTGATGAGTGCACCAGTGCCTAACCTTATTATGTTACGTGTACCCCGATGACTGGGCCTTTGCTGCAATGATTGTCCCAGTGACTGGCTCTCTTCAGTGATGGATACCTAGGTTACTGGTTTGCCTCTGCATTGGGTGCTCAAGTAGCTAGATTTCCTCTGTGATGCATCCCCCAGTGACCGGTCTTCCTTTTTGAAGTGGAACCTAGTGATTAGCCCTCCTCCTATTGTTTGCCCCTATGACTGGCCCTCCACTGTGATGGGTACTTGACTGACTGGCCCTCCTCTATGATTAATGCCCTAGGACTTTCCTTCTTCCAAATGGTAGCTCCAGGGCCTTGCCCTCCTCTGGCACATGGATCTCAATGACTAGACCTCCTTTCTGATGGGTACTTCAAGTACTGGCTCTCCTCGGTGTTGGGTGGCTCAGTGACTGGTCTTCCTCTGTGATGTGTGCCTCAGTGATTGCTCCTTTTCTGTGATTGGTGCCCAGTGACTTGCCCTCCCACTAATGGATTCCTCAGTGACTGGAACTACACTGGTTTGGATGCCTTTGTGATTGACCCTCCTCTGGGAGTGGCTTTTCAGTGACTGCTCCTCCTTCATGATAGTTTTCAGTTACTGCCCCTCATATTTGATGGACGCCTTAGTAAATCTGTCTCCTGTGTGATCAGTGTATCAGTGTATGGTAAACCTGTCAATGGGTTCCCCAGTACTCTACCCTCCTCTTGTATGAGTGTCAAAGTGATTTGACCTTCTGTGGGATGGCTGTCTCAATGATTGACCTTCCTCTGTGATGGTGCCTCAGTGACTAGATCTCTTCTGTGAGGGGTGAACCAATGAATGATCCGCCTCTGTGATGGCTACTCCAGTGATTATTCCTCATCTGTTACACGTGACCCTGTAACTAGTCCTTCTCCATTATTGGTGTTTCAGTAACTAGGCCTGCTCTGCGAGTAGTGCTCAAGAGACTGGCATTCAACCATAATGGTTGTAACAGTGACTAGGACTCCTCTCTGATGGTTGTCCCAATGACTGGCCCTCCTCCATAATGTGCGCTCTAGTGATTGGCCCTCCTCTGTTATGAGTGCCACATTGATTATC
>NW_007038966.1:0-538 GCF_000164805.1 Carlito syrichta | reverse complement strand
CAAGTTGCCCTGGCGGGTCTGGAACCCGCGGGCTCAGGCAATCCACTCACCTCAGCCTCCTAAAGATGCAGGATTACAGGCTGAGCCACCGAACCCAGCTCATGCTGAGATTTATAGGCCCCAAAATAGTATATTTTAATATCAATCTAAAAATAAAGAAACATGTCTTGGACAGAAATCTATGTACAGGTATCTCCCATGGTGTGTAATCTCAAAAACTGTATTTATAGTTTGTTTTTAGCACCCTAAAGAGCAACTGTTTTCTAATAATTCCTTTTCCAGTCATTTTTGTGTTGTTCTGGGCAGTAAATGCCATTCTGTTTCTCCATGGAGCTGATGGAGCATTATGTGAAATCTTTCTTATTTTATTTTATTATTTATTTTTGAGTTGAAGTCTCACTGTGTCACACAGACTGGAGTGCAGTGGCCACTGCCAGCCACTGCAGCTTTGACCTGCTGGGCTCCGGTGAGTCTTCCGCTTCAGCCTTCCAAGCAGCTGGAACTACAGGCGTGCGCTACCATGCCCGGCTAATTTTTT
>NW_007038965.1:0-538 GCF_000164805.1 Carlito syrichta | reverse complement strand
GTTCATCTCCAAAGCTTACTCCTTTCAGGGAGAGCAGCTGTGATGAAAGGTGTGGCGACTCCCAGGAGCCAGGGGCTCTGGGAAGGACTGGCACATGAGGGCCCACAACCACCTGGCTGCTGTGAGGGAGGAAGAGGGCGGCTGCTCAATCAAATCTGGCACAGCACACGGCACATGCAGCACCCCACTCTAGGAAAAGGAGGTTTGGGGAGGCCGAACCACTTTCTGGAGGCCACCTGAAGGACACCTGTGGGGCTGGATTGGGAAATGTGTGAGAAATACTCCCAGCAATGGAGTCCCAGGGAAGGACACACGTTCAGGAGCATGGAGCACAGACCTTGGGCCCAGAGCTCCCAGGGTGCCTGGAGTGCTGCAGTCGGGTTGCTGGTGAGGTGGTCATAAGCCCTGCACACAGTGACCCCTGAGTAGAGGCGAGGAGAGCAGAGGCGAGGAGAGCAGAGGCGAGGAGAGCAGAGGTGAGGAGAGCAGAGCCTCTGAGTCCAAGGGGCAAGAAGCAACAGAACGTGTGGCTCAGTGC
>NW_007038964.1:0-830 GCF_000164805.1 Carlito syrichta | reverse complement strand
TTTTTGTGACTTGTTTTAGGTAAGGTAAACTAAATGTTGCTAGAAATGCAGTGGCACTGGTCCATACCAGCAGCCAGCATTTTCAGAAAAAAAAAATTAAGCATTTGGTCAATTAGCTTCCTAGTGGTAACAACTACTTAATACCCACATGACAAGAGAATGTGTAACTGTCAATATAAAGATTTTATTAAGGATCCTTAATAAAATGCTGACTGAAAGGAGAACTGAGTCCAAGTCTGTCTGTTAAAGAGTAGTTCCTCATTGCTGCTGTTGAATTTCATAATCACGTATTAGCCAGAGTTCAATAGAGAAAAAGAGCCAATAGGGTGTGTGTGTGTGTGTGTGTGTGTATGCGTGTGTGTGTGTGATGTGATATGCATGTATATAAAGATTAATTATAAAGAATTGGCTTATGCAAATATGGAGGCTCACAAGTCCCAAGACCTACAGTCAATAAGCTGAAGGCACAGGAAAGCCTATGGCATAGTTCCAGTCCAAATGCTAGGAGGCTTGAGAGCCTGGAAGAGTCAGTGTTTCAGCTGAAGCAGGAAAGAGCAGGAAAGAACTCAGCTCAAGGCATCAGGCAGAAGGCATTCCCCCTTAATCATGAAAGGGTTGGATTGCCTGTGCCCACGGGTTCAAGACCCGCCTGGGCAACTTGGCGAGACCTTATCTCTACAATAAGTAAAAAATCAGCCGGGCGTAGTAGCGTATGCCTGTAGTTCCAGCTATTAAAAGGCTGAGGCAGAAGGATCACTGGAGCCCACCATGTCGAGGTTGCGGTGGCCAGGAGTGGCCACTGCACTCCAGTCTGGGTGACAGAGTGAGAC
>NW_007038963.1:0-544 GCF_000164805.1 Carlito syrichta | reverse complement strand
CGCTGCAGCTTTAAGGCACTAGTTTCACATTCCAAGAGAAACAGCTAGACAAATCATTAAGAAAATTACATGATCTTCTATTTCTAATGACCCCCTCCCCTCAGGAGTTTATCCCCACAGATTAAAACCTAATATTTTGTGCCAAATGGATGTTATTCATTTCCAAAGTTTTGGAAAATTGTCATTTCTACATGTGACAGAGGATACATTTTCCCATGTAATTTTAACCTCGCCCAGAACTGTGGAAACTTATAAATATGCAGTTCAACATTTATTATTTTGTTTTTTCACAATTGGGTATTCCTAAACAATTAAAAACTGATAATGCTTCTCCTTATGCATCCAAAGCTGTTCAGTCGTTTTGTACAAAGTTTGGTATCTCTCATTCTACAGGAACTCCGTATAATCCTCATGATCAAGCGATAGTCGAGGGAGCCCATCAAACGTCAAAAATCAAATTATTAAATTGCAGGAAGGATAATTCAAATATAGTTCTCCCTATCATATCGTAAATCATGCTGTGTAATTAATCATCTCAATATGG
>NW_007038962.1:0-7037 GCF_000164805.1 Carlito syrichta | reverse complement strand
CACATCTAGTAGCAGGACAAGCTTGTATGTATACATATAGCTATCTTAGTTTGACTTCTCCAAAAAGCAGACCATGAGACAAGGACTGAAATGTGAGACATTTGGGAGATGACCCCAAGTATGATGGGAGGGATGTGAGGAGGTGAGATACTGAGGTATAAGGCCTAAAATCAAGACCCATTATTATGCATTCCTTGACATCTGGGGGAAACGGGGTGGGAGGGGCACCCCAATGGCCTAACTGCAAGTTCCCTGCCTACTCTGCTCCCACAGATAAGGTCCCCCAGCCAAGCAGTCCTCCTTATCACAGGGGCCAGACACAATTTCTGCTTATCCCTGAGTGGTGGGCTTCAGTTGCCTGACAGCCTGTGGAATTACTCAAACAAGAGAGTCACATCTTCCCCAGAAACCAGGGGACACCTACTCTCTTGATACTACAAAGCCTGCCTCCTGCAGTCCCTAGTAGGTCACTCTAAGGACTCAAGTGCTTGTGACCCTGTGTAGCATGCAGTGTCCTCCTCCCTAATGCTGTCAGTTTATGTCACTAATAAATTGTCATCGATCTCATAGATCCAGTGTTGGATGTCACCTGTCTGGGCATCCCCACAATCCTAAGGTAGGGATCCCTTCTTTACCAATGGGATGAGTAAGTGGCGTTTCACAAAATGTGTACTATCAAGAAGGAAGTGCATGTCATAAAATGTATGCTATCAAGCAAGCTACCACTGTGGCTAACTGAGTAACTGCAGCTCAAATCCTCTGGAGAGTCCTGGGAGCCAGGGAGAACCAGCCTCAGAGACACCCTTCCCAAGCAAGGAAAAGAACTGGCACTTTCAAAAGACAACTCTTGTCAGTCACTGATTGAAGGCTGCTCTCAAGAACATAACTTCTTTCACATCTCAGGCCAAGTGGTTCAGCCAGTCAGAAAAAGCCCTCAAGCAAAGAAACGTGGAGCTCACAGGTGGAAGTTGACCTGCAAGCACTATGGTTGTAAGATCCAAGGTGATGTGGGTGACCCCGGCTGGTACAGTGTGGAACTGTGGTGGTCCATGAAACCAAAATCATGTTCACTTTTGATTTTTTTTTCACAAAATTAACTAATCTACATTGCAGAAAGACTCCATCTTTTAGTACACAAAGTTCCATGAATGAAAAGGGTATAAAGTAAAAACAGAGAAAAATGTTAAATGCCGCGGTCTGGCACAGTAGAGTGCTTATTCATCTCTCTAACGTCTAGCATTGAGGAATGGGGGGGGTTCTCAGACTTTAGCATGATCAAAATCATTTCACGCAATTGGGTCTCAACCTCAGAGTCTCCCATTAAGTCATCTGAGGTGAAATCTGATAATCTGTATTTCTTTTCCTCTCTCCCTCCTTCCCTCCCTCCCTTTTTTCTTTCCTTCCCTTCCTTTCTCTCTTCATAGAGACAAAGTCTTGCTCTGACATCCAGGCTGGAGTGTACTGATGCAATCATAACTCACTGCAGCCCCAAACTCCTGGCCTCAAGCAATCCTCCCACCTCCATCTCCCAAAGCACTGGGATTACAGCTGTGAATCACTACAGCTGTAGTACCCAGCCTGGAATCTGTCTTTCTAACGAGCTCCCTGGTGATGCTGATGAAGGGACCACACTGGGCTCTAGGCTTTGCAGTCAAAGGTCTTTAAACCTATTGCCATGGGGACCTGTGTGGGTGATAAGGATGTGAGAGACACAGCGAACCCAGAGGAGGCTTCTTCAGTAGTGGGAGGGGTCATCAAAGCATGAGGGGAAGTCACTGAAGAACAATCAGCAGCTGTGTCTTTGACACCTTGTTATGAGAGAAGAGGAAGCAATGAGATTTTCTGAATGTAGATAAGGTCAAGGAGACAGTCAGGTAAAAACAAGTGCTTGAGGATGGCAGCAGGTGTGAGTTCAGTCAAGGTGCTGGTGTACTTGGACGTTCTTCTCCATGGACAGAGTAACAAGGGATTTCCCCAAAAGAACTGAGAACTAGAGTCAGGGTTGCTTTCACGTAGGCAACAACTGGTCATGTAGGCAACAACTGGGTCCTTATCTACAGATAGGAAGACGTCTTGTTCCTCTGTCTTTTTTTTTTTTAGAAGTCTCGCTCTTTCACTCAGGCTGGAGTGCAGTGGCACGATCACGGCTCACTGAAACCTCAACCTCTTGGCCTCAGACAATCCTTCCATCTCAGCCTCACAAGTAGCTGTGAATACAGGTGCATGCTACTATGCCCAGCTAATCAGTTTATTTATTTTAGGTCTCACAGTGTTTCCCAGGCTGATGTCGAACTCCTGTTTTCACACAGCCCTCCCACTTCTCCCTCCCAAAGTGTAGGGTTACAGGCATGAGCCATGGTGCTCAGACGTCACCCTTTATTCCTCAAGGGGCAGGAGAAACGGTCTGTTTGAAACAGACTTGCGCCTTGCTTTCATAGAAACCCACTTGTTCGTGAGAGAAGCATGAACTGACTAGCACTTTATCTTGTAGCTTCTGAATTCAAATAGGTGAGAAAAAGTAGGCAAGAGTCCTTCTATTTGTAGGAAGAAAAGATCATTTGGTTTTTGTTGGAGTGTTCGAAGACATTGCTTTGACTTCATTTTAAGCCCTGGTAACTCTTTGTGTTATCCCTACCGGCGTCCCTCACTTACTCGCTGAGGGACGAAGTCTCTCTCACAGTTCTTTTCTCTCAACACTATGATCTGAGTTCTCTCGCATGTGCCCCATAGGTGGCTGCGACGGCAAAGGACACAAGTTGAGTCGGCCTCACTGCCGCCGCCATGCCCCACCCCCCAGTCTGCCCTGCTCCTTCGGGGTCTTCGCTGACTACTTCGTCTCTCTAGAGTGCACTGTACACCCTAATACATTCACGCATCCACCGATTTAGCAAGTATTCATTTCCATTGTTTCGGGACACGCCGGAGATGCTGGAGATACAAAAATGATGGCTATTCCCTACCGCCGCATGCTTCTCGTCTCCCTAGTACGTGGGCAAATAGCTGGCCATGGTGATGTGATGCAGAGAAACTCAGGAGGAGGAAGAGGAGGAGAGGCCCGTGCAAGGTTTCTCAGGGATAGGGACAGTGAACTAGGTCTCCAGCGAGGGACTGAGCAGCCAGGTACAGAAGGAGGTGGCGGGGCAGAAGGAACAGCAAGCAGAGGATGCACCTGAGTCGCTAAAAGGGATCAGGACAGTAAGAGTGGAGGCTAGCCCCAAGAAGCAGAGGATGGCCACAAAGCTGCCACCTTGGGAGTTCAAGCAGAAAGCCAGCTGGAGAAGAAGGGATTGTTCATATACAAGAAGGCAAGCAACACAAGGATTACTACGTGCCTGTTGGTTATGTTGCTGATATTCTCGGCATGAAACCTATCAGGAGAACAGTAGGACGGGCAGAAGTCAGTCTGTGATAACTCGAGAAACTAACTGGGGGTGAGTGGCAACGTGATACTTGGTTTTCATGGTCCGAGCGGCACGATCCCCACCTTCCTGTCATGCTAGGGCATTCACGATGCACCAGGAGTTCACGTGGCAGGAGACGCTCTACCATTGGGCTATGTCTGTAACATGTGGAAAAGCCTTTCTTCGTCCGTATTTCATCTTTTGGACTACATCGATTATCCTTACGATCGATGATCCCCGACTCACTTGCAGAGTCATGTTTTCATTTAATATGCCATTAGCATCACTGTCCCACTCCCAACACCCCCACAGGCTCCTCTGTGCTTTTTCTGCTTTTATCTGTACCTCGCGTCTGATGACGGGGGGCTTCACTGGGCACCTGGCGCCTTGCTCCGGGGTACCCGCCTTTTCTATACTCTCATTAGGAAGATTACGCAGAGTAGTTGCTCATTGTAAAGAGGGGCTCCCCTCATGGCACACAGTGGGCTGTCAGCCCCCAAAGAGAACCACAAGCCCCTTTCTGCTGCTTTCATGTATGCATCTTTCTAGTCTTCCCAGGAGCCAAGCTGGGATGTGACAATGATGGCCAAAAAGATTAAGACAGTTCGGGCAGGTGGCTCATGCCTGAAATTTCAGCACTTTGGGAGATTGAAGTAGGAGGACTGTTTGAGCCCAGGAGTTTGAGACCCGCCTAGGCAACACAGTGGGAACTCGTCTCTTTAAAAAAAAGTCAAAAATTAGCCAGGCTTGGTGGTGTACACCTGCAGTCCCAACTTTTTAGGAGGCTGAAGCAAAAGGATTCCCTCAGCCCAGATAGTCAAGGCTGCGATAAACCATGATCGTTCCACGACACTCCAGCCTGGGAGACAGAGACCCGACTCAAAAAAAAAAAAATTTTTCAGCAGAGATCTTTGAGTAAGGATTTCCTTTCTGACTATAAAGGCAAAGGTTCATCAGGCCCTCACCTTCCCTTTTCCACCCAGCTGCATGGCAGACTGTCCCAAGGGAAGCAGCGGAGCTTGACAGACATGAGGGTGAGAACCAAACGCTGAGGACTATGGGAAGGCACTTGATTGTCAGGTAGATTCCACTCTTCAATGGAAAATAAAAGAAAGTCAGGGTGCATATTCTGAACCACATTTGTAACATTTGTATAAAAGGAATTTCTTCACAGTGCTACTTTAAAGGTATTATAAGCACATCACTTCAATGTGTGACCAGAATAATGATCAACTGATTCGAAAGCAGTGGTTTTATTGAACAAAAGGGGGAAGGGCTGCAGTTACAATATCAATTTATTTGGATTTTTGAAAAAAAGCATAAAGTAGAAGAACAACAGTGCAGAACCCACTGTAGAAACAAAAGAAGGGATTCAGAGTCAGTGTTCAAGAATTTTTTTTATCTGAAAGACAGCTGGAAGGAAAAAGTCTCAAGTTCAAGTCCAACTCTTACACCTGCTAGTTCTGTGATGTTGGGCAAATCACTGCAATTTCTCTCTGCCTCGTTGTCTTCATCTGTAAAACACGAATCAACTCAAGAAATACTCAGTTTCTACTAGGCTCCATCATGTCAGGCACAGCTGTAAATGAAACAGGCAAAAATCCCTGCCCATGTGGCACTAACTGCCTATTGGGAGAAGTCAGGTAAGAAAAAGTAACGTAAAATATATTGTGTCATAGGGCGAAAAGTGGTACAAGGAAAACATAAAGTACGGGGAGGGTGAAAGAGTAAGATTAGGAGTGGATACTACAGGGGAGACAGGAAGCGGACAGAGAGCATCGTCAGAGAAAAGGCACCAGATCATAACCTGTTCTAGAAGTAGTGAGACGTTCCATGAGGCTGGAACACAGTGAGCAAGGAGAGTTGAAAGAGATGAAGTGGGGGGGGGGTGTCCAGGGTCAGATTTTATCATGACTCACAGGCCACTGAAAGGACGGACTTTTAGTCTGAGTCACCAGAGAAGAGGGACAGGATGGAGTCTATCTTTCAAAGGACCGCTTGGTGTGTTGTGTCGAGAATTGACTCTAGTTCTGAGGTGGTTACAACAGCCAGGCAGGTGGGAGGTTGTGCGCCTTTCTGCCTGGCCAATTTGCTCTGATGTAATGCGTATGAACCGAAGTTTCAAGACCCTGCATGCATAGAAGAGGTATTATTATTGCCACTGTATGACTTTTATGCTAAAACCATGCTATCAGAAAAAAGTATATAGCTAACAAATACAATTGCATATTATGAGCTCACAGACTATGATAAGCAAACAGATTTTTCAACTTCTCAAAAAGTCAACACCAAATGGGTGTCATATTTACCCTTCTTAGTGGCCCACGGAAACAGATGGGGGAGACTAATGACAGGTCACATCCCATCATTTCTGGCTTCTCTGTATGACTTAAGAACTAATGAACATTCTACATCTGGGGGAAAAAAAACAACCTTGGCTGGGCACAGTGGCTCACACCTGTAACCCTGGCACTTTGGGAAGCCGAGGCAGGAGAATCACTTGAGCCCAACACTTCAAGACCAGCCTAGGAAGCATAGCAAGACCCTGTCTCTAAAATAAAAATAAAAATAACCTGTACCCTTCTTCAAAAGGACAATTATACATTCTACATGTACATGTTAAATGCATACGATACATTCATACCAAGTTGTTAAACATACACATACACACACAGCCTAACTTTAATAATTGTTACACACCTAAAAGAAAATATCACAGGTCATAATTAATTTATTTGTGAGGTTGATGCTCTAATATATAGCTTTAATATACAGTTGTTAATAATTTAAAAAATCAAATTAGGCTGGGCATAGTGGCTCAAGCCTGTAATCTCAGCACTTTGGGAGGCAGAGGCAAGAAGATTTCCTGAGTTCAGGGATTCAAAACCAGTGTGGGCAACTTGGTGAGATCTCGTCTCTACAGTAAATAAAAAAAAATTAGCTGGGGGTGGTGGTGTGCACTTATATTTTCAGCTACTTGGAAGGCTGAGGCAGAAGGATCACCTGAGCCCAGTAGGTCGAGGTTGCAGTGGCCGGGAGTGGCCACTGCACTCCAGTCTGGGTGACAGAGTGAGACTCCAACTCAAAAAAAAAGAATGTTTAAAGCCTAATAGCATTCAGCGAAAAAAGGAAGATACAAAATTGTGTTTATATACATATATGTGTGTATAATCTCACCTGGATTAAGCATAGGATTAAGCACCCATATGATGCAAGTAATATGTTGTCTTTCACTGAGAGATAATAGGCAGTTTTCATTTTCTAAAAATTTTGTTATTCGTATATATTTTTTACAAAGAAGTTTAGAATAAAACCCTCCAACTTTTAAAAAGATACAGCTTTGAGACCAAAGTGCTTTACAATAGCAAACTCAAGATGGTCAAAACCGCTATGTAAATAAATAGTTTTGCTCACAGAAGCTGACTAAATGGGGATGCCCAGTTATGGAGCTCTGAGATGTCCAAAGCTCTGGCAGAACATATTTAGGCCACATAAAAGCTGAGGATTAAATAGAACTATTGAGGTCATGCTGTCTCCAGGTCTCATGGTGGTATAGTTTGGGCATCTTTTCTCTCCACATCTCATGTGGAGTGTGATCCCCAGAGTCATAGGTAGGGCGGGTCTAGTGGGGGGTGA
>NW_007038961.1:0-548 GCF_000164805.1 Carlito syrichta | reverse complement strand
GACGGGTTCCTGCCCTGCACACTGTGTTTTGCACAGTGGCTGTGTGGCCCAGGCAGTGCCGCCTGCATACAGTGTTGGACAGGGTAACCTCCACTGATGGTAACTAGGGAGGAGGCTGGTTACAGTCCAGAGAACCCTCGGTGGACCCGGCGCGTGTTGTCGTTAGAGTAAAGGAGCTCATCAGATAGTCATCGTCACCTTCAAACTCCATCACCCAAACTCCATCACCCAACACTCCCCAACAGGCCTCCTAGGATCTCCCTGACAGAACTTGTCATGCGTTCGCTCCAGGCCTCCTAGGATCCGAAATGAGCAAAAGTGAGAGCTTCCGGCTGCTTCCCTACACTGCCCGAAACACGCTGGACTGCCCTTGCCTCCTCTGCCCTCTAAGAAGTGCCAGACCCTTTCTAATGCTTGGTGTGAAATGGGCGAATGGGCAAAGAGCAGTGAGACCAGGGAGCCAGGAGGCAGGCAGGGGGATGAAAAAACAGAAGGAAGAAGGCAGGAGAGAGGAGAGGGGAGATTCTGCGAGAAAGGTCCGGGTGATG
>NW_007038960.1:0-550 GCF_000164805.1 Carlito syrichta | reverse complement strand
TGGATTGGAATGGAATGGAGAGGAATGGAATGGAATGGAATGGGGAGTAATGGTTTGGAGTTGAATGGAATGGAATGGATTGGAAGGGAATGCAAAGAAGAGGATTGGAATGGAATGGAATCGAATCAAATAAAATTGAATCAATTCGGATGAAGTGAAATGGAATGGAATGGAAAGGAATGGAATGGAATGGAATGGAGAGGAATGAAATGGAGAAGTATGGAATGGTATGGAATGGAATGGAAAGGAATGGAATAATAAGGAGCAGAATGGAATGGTATGGAAGGGAATGGAATGGAATGGAGAGGAAAGGATAGATTGTAATGGACAGGAAAGGAATGGAATGATATGGAGAGGAATGGAATGGAATGGAGAGGAATGGAATGAAATGGAATGAAATCGAATCGAATCGAATGGAGAGAAATGAAATGGACTGGAGATGATTGGAATGGAATGGAATGGAGAGGATTGGAATAGAGAGGTATGGAATAGAATGAAATGGAATGGAATGAATTGGAATGAAAAGGAGAGGAATGGAATGAAATGAAGA
>NW_007038959.1:0-551 GCF_000164805.1 Carlito syrichta | reverse complement strand
AGGTGCCCTTTACCTGGCAGCCCTCCATTAGGAGAGAGGAACTATGGGGACCTTTATGTGGTTAAACCCCAAGTTGGCAGGCAAGGGTTCTGGACCGGGAACCCGCTCATCACATGGGTGCACATGGACTTTGCTGGTGACAAAGATGTGTCTTCTCTGGTCCTCATTTTTTTCTCATCTGTATGCTGCCTTATCCCTTTTCCAAAGGAGCTTCAGTGTCCATTATCCTGGTTCATAAAGTCTGGCTGGACTCTGGGGACACACAGAGCGGTGTGACCTTAATCCTATTCCTTACTCTCTCTGAACCTGTTTGGACTTCACAAATAGTGACAAGGAGAGAGCTGAGGTTTAAGAACCAGAACCTGGCAGGGTGTGGTGGCTCATGCTTGTCATCTCAGTGCTTTGGGTGGTGGGGGAGAGAGGATTGCTTGAGCCTAGGAGTTTAAGACCAGCCTGGGCAACTTGATGAGACCTCATCTCCACAATAAATCAAAAAATTAGCTGGGCGTGGCAGTGTGCACCTGTATTTTCAGCTACTTGGAAGGTGAGGT
>NW_007038958.1:0-619 GCF_000164805.1 Carlito syrichta | reverse complement strand
TGAGAGTGAAAGAGCTGGCCCTGGAGGACAGCCCAGATTAGAAGACAAATTACAAGATAGCCACAAGAGGGCAGGGTTTTTTAATTTTTAAAAATTTGTTGTCAGTTCATCTATTTTTAAAATATTTTTCCTTTGTGCATGAATGCGTATGTGAAAGTTTGAGCTGCATCCCCCCAAACTTTTTCTTTTATTCTTTTCTTTTTAGGTCTCTTTCCTTTTTTATTTGTTGTTTTCTGTTTATGTGTTTATGTGAATGATCAACTGTTCATCTTTCAATTTTGCTGTTGTTCTTGTTTTTGCTCTTTTGTTCTTCTGGTTTTTTTATTTTCATTTTTATAGTTTAGGGTGTGTGTCAATGTATGTGTGAGGGTTGGATCTGAATTCCCCTTTTTTCTCCCGTTTTTTCTGTTTTTCTTCTCTATTCACTTTGTGCTAGGTGTGTGTGGGTGGGCAGTTTTTATGGTTTATAATTGTTGTTGCTTGTTTTGTTTCACTTTGTTGCTATTCCAGTTTGTTAGTGTGTGTTTGAGTGTGTGTATGTCTGTGTGTGTGTGTGTGTGTGTGTGTGTGTGTGTGTGTTCAATTGTTTTTTGCTCTGCATCGTCATATAGAGTGGTGG
>NW_007038957.1:20539-27082 GCF_000164805.1 Carlito syrichta | reverse complement strand
GCTGACTTAATCATCTCACTTAACTCATTAGCTAATGAGCGAGCTAGCTGACTCAACCAGCTGACTTAACACGTTATCTAACAAGCCAGCTAGCAGACTAATCCAGATGTCTTAACTGGTTAGCTAACTAGCTACCTAGCATACTCAAACAGCTGACTCAATCCGTTTTCTAACTAGCTAGCCTGCTGACTCAACCAACTGACTTAACACATTAATTAATTAACTAGCTAACTACCTGACTCCACCTGCTGACTTAACCCATTAGCTAATTACCTAGCTAGCTGTCTTAACCAGCTAACTAAATTACAAAGCTGATTTAACTGGCTGACTTTGCTAGCTGAATTAACTAATTAGCTAGGTGACTTAACTGGCTGACTTAACCAGTTAGCTAGCTGACTTAACTACCTGAATTACATAGTTAACTAAGTAACTATTTAGCTAGCTGAACAACTAGTTGATTTAACTAGTTAGTTAACTAGTTAGGTACCAGGCTTAGGCAGCTGACTTAAATAGTTAACTAACTAGTGAACTAGCTGTCTTAGCTAGCTGACTTAGCTAGCTATCTAGTTAGCTAGCTGACTTTGTTGGCGAGATAGCTAGCTGGTTTAATGAATTGGTTAAAGAGTTAGCTAACTGTTTTAACTATTTAGTAAACGAGCTAACTAGCTGTCTTAATTAGTTGGGTAATGAGTTAGCTAGGTGACTTAACTTGTTTGCTGATGATTCAGTCAGTTACTTATATGGTTTAACACGTTGGCTGACTACTCGGCCTACTTGGTAACTGGCATAAGAAGTCGGCCAACTAGTTGGGTGACTTTTTAGCCAGGTTAATTAGTTGACTACTAGTTGGCCCACAAATTAGCTACGTTAACTATTTGGCTGGCCAGTGTTTTGACCTAACTAGTTGGCTGACTAGTCGGCTGATTGGTTAGCTGACTTAAATAGTTGTTAGGCTTTAATAAGACTGATAAAAAATACCGGCAAAATAATTGATTATATCAGACAATGCTGATGATAATTATGATGATTAAAAATCCTTCCTTCTTGCCACCCTTGCTGCACCTCTCTCTAAAGTTTTCCTTAAAAGTTAAGAATACTGAAATAAAGCCTGAACTTAAACTTTTCTTTTCCTTATAGAAATGTAGAAAGCTCAAGTAATAATAAACAAATGTATATAAGTAAAGTATAAGTGATATAAGTAATATAAGTAATGTATATAAGCAATATATATATAAGCAATATAAGCTAGCTTTTATTAAGCTAGAGAATGCTAGGTGCCTGGCAAGTTTAGCTGGCTGGTGAGAAGGGTGGTCAGGTGGGTGGCCTGCTAGATAAGCCAGCTGGCCAGCCGTCTGACAAGCAGAGTGACTGGCTAGTTAAGCCAGCTGGCTATCTGACTGTCAAGCCAGCCGGATAGCTATTTAAGCTGGCTCACTAGCCAGCTGGTCAGCCCACTAGCTAGCTAGCCGGCTGCCTAGCAAGCTAGCCAGCCAGGTAGCTAGCTAGTTAAGCAAGATGGCTAACCATGTAGACAACAAGCTAACTAGCTAGTTAAGTCAGCTGGCTAGCCAGTTACCCAACCCAGTTCCTAGTCAGCTAGTTAAATCAAGTAGCTAGACTGCTAGCTTAAGTCAGCTAGCAAGTCAGCTAACCATTCTGCTAGCTAGTGAAGTCAGCTAGCTAGTCAGCTTGCTAGTCTGCTAGCTAGTTAAGTCAGCTAGCTAGTCAGCTAACTTGCTAGCTAGATAATTAAGTCAGTTGGCCAACTAACTAACCAGATAGCTAACTAGTTAAGTCAGCAAGCTAGAGAGTTAGATAGCTTATTTGCTAGCTAGTTATGTCAACTAGATAGCCATCTAGTTAGCTCGCTAGTTATGTCAGCTTGCAAATGAGCTAGTTACTTAGCTAACTAGTCAGCTAGCAACTTATCAATCTGGTCAGATAAATAGTGGGCTTGCTCACTTTCCATCAGGTCAGCTAATTAGTTGGCTTGTTCTCCTGCAAACTTGTCAAGAAACAAGTCGGCTTGCTTGTCAGCCAACAAGTCAACTAAATTGTCAGCTCGCTCACAGGTCAACAGGTCAGATAACTAGTCGGCTTGCTCACCAGATGTCAAGTCAGCTCACTGGTCGGCTCGCATGTCGGCCGAATAGTTAATGCCACTCACATGTCGGGTCACTCACTGGCTGAATAGTTGTCAGTTAACCGGTTGGTTCATTTCCCAGCTGACTAGTTAAATCTTCTCACCATTCAGCTCACTAACTAGCTGACTAAAGTTGACTGACCAGTCAGCTCACTTGCCCGCTGAAAAGTTAAATCAACTGACCTGTCGGCTCACTCGCAAGCTGAATAGTTATGTCAGCTGGCAAGTCGGCTCACTCACCGGCTGACTAGTTAAGTCAGCTCACCTGTGGGCTCACTCGCCAGCCTACTAGTTAAGTAAGCTAACCGATTGGCTGACTAACTAGATAACTCAGCTGGCTAGCCAGCAGACTAGCTAGGTAGTGACCTAGTTAAGTCAGTTGGCTGGTCAGAGGACTAGCCAATTAAGTCAGCTAGTTAAGACCATTGGCTATCCAGATAGCTAGAGTGCTAGTGAACTGGTTAAGTCAGCTGACTAGCCAGCTGGATAACTAGTTAAGCCAACTAGTTTAGTCACCGAGATAGCTAGCTGCCTAGCACGTTAATCAACTAGTGGATTAATCAGCTGACTAAACAGCTGTCTGGTAGATAGGTTAACTCGTTAAGTCATTGGATAGCAAGCTCGCTAGCTAGTTAAAAAGCTAGTTTATTCAGGTGGCTAGACAGCTGTCTTGCTAGTTATTTCAGCTAGTAAGGTCAATTGGCTAGCTAGGTAGCCACCTAGTTAAGTCAGCGAGTTATGTCAGCTAGCTGGCTAGTTAAGTCAGCTAGTTAAGTTGGCTATCTAGCTAGAAGCTAGATAGGGTGATAGCTAGTTATTTCAAATGGTAAAGTCAGCTGGTTTGCTAGGTAGCTAGATAGTTGTCATCTACTTACGTCAGTTGGCAAGCTAGCTAAGTCAGCTGGCTAGACACCTGCCTAGCTGAGTAGCTAGGTAGTTAAGTCAGCTGGCTAGCTAGCTGGCTACCTAGTTAAGTCACCAAGTTAAGTCAGCATGCTAACTAGCTGGCTAGCTAGAAAGCTAAGTAGTTAAATCAACTGGCAAGCAAGTGGGATATGTAGGTAGAAAAGTAAGTCAGCTGGCTATCCAGCTGGCTAACTAGGTAGCTATGCAGTTATGTAAGCCTGCTAGCAAGCTGGCTAGTTAGTTAAGTAATCTAGTTAAGTCAGCTGGCTAGCCACCAGGCTAGCTAGTATTGTCAGCTTGTTATGACAGCTCACTAGCCAGCTGGCTTAATAGTATGTAAGCTAGCTGAGTCAGCTGGCTAACCAGCTGGCTAGCTGGTTAAGTCAGCTAATTAATTGAAGTGGCTAACCAACTGACTAGCTTGGTAGCTCGCTACTTTAGTCAGCTCACTAGCCAGCTGGTTACCCGTTAAAGTCAGCTAGTTAAGTCAGCTGACTAGCTGCCTGGCTAGTTAGGTAGCTAACTAATTAAGTCAGCCGGGTAGCCAGCTGACTATCCAGTTAAGTCAGCAAGTTAAGTGAGCTGGCTAGACAACTGGCTAGCTAGGTGGCTAGCTAGTTAAGCCAGCTGGCTAGCTGGATAGCTATCTAGTTAAGTCTGCTAGTTAAGTCAGCTTGTTAGCCGGATGGCTAGCTCGGTGACTGGCATGTTAAGCCGGCTGTTTAGCAGGCTTGTCAGGTAGGTGGCCAGCTAGTTAAGCTGACTGGCTAGCCGGCTGTCCATCAGGGAGGCTGGCTAGTTAATATAGTGGGCTATCCAACTGTACAGCCACCAGGCTGCCTAATTAAGCCGGCTGACTAGCCAGCTATTGAGCCTGCTAGTTGTCTGGCTGGCTCCGTAGCCACCTAGCCAGCCAGGTAGCTAGATAGTTAAGCAAGTTGGCTAGCAGGGTAGCCAAACATTTGGCTAGCTAGTTAAGTCAGCTGACTAGCCAGTTATCCAGTCAACTTGCTAGTCAGCTATTTAAGTCAGCTAGCTATTCAGCTAGCTAGTTAAGTCAGCTAGCAAGTAAGCTGGCTATTCAACTAGCTTGTTAAGTCAGCTAGCTATTCAGCTTGCTAGTCAGCTAGCTAGCTTGTCAACTAGATAGTTAAGTCAACTATCTAGTTAATTAGCCTGTTAGCTAGCTAGTTAAGTCAGCCAGCTAGACAGCTAGATAGCTTTTCTGGTATTCACTTATGTCAGCTAGATAGCCATCTAGATAGTCAGCTAGCTAATTACGTCAGCTAGCAAATCAGCTAGTTACTTAACTAACTAGTCGGCTAGAAACTCATCTAGCTGGTCATCTAACTAGTGGGCTTGCTCACTTTCCATCAGGTCAGCTAACTTGTCGGCTCCCTTTCCTGCTAACCAGTCAGCAAACTAGTCAGCTTGCTCACCAGCCAACAGGTTAACTAACTTGTTGGCTCTCTCACAGGCAAACAGGTTAGCTAACTAGTCAACTTGTTCTCCAGCCGGCTAGATAATTCAGCTCACCAGTTGGCTCGCATGCAAGCTGACTAGTTAAGGCAGCTCACCTGTCATCTCAATCGCCGGTCGACTAGTTAAGTTGGCTCACTGGCGACCAACTAGTTAAGTCCTCTGATGAGTAGGCTCACTCGTCAGTCGACTAAAGTCAGCTGACAAGTCAGTTCACTCGCCAGTTGAATACTTAAGACAGCTGACCAGTCGGTTCACTCACTGACTGACTAGTTAAATCAGCTGACCTGTCGGATCACTCGCCGGACAATTACTTAAATCAGCTCACCTGTCGGCTCACTCATCAGCCGACTAGTTAAGTCAGATATCTGGTCAGCAGCCTAGCTGGCCAGCTAGTTAAGTCAGCTAACCAATCATCCAAATAGTCAGCCAACTTGTTAGCCAACAAGTTAGCTCAGCTAACTAGTTGCCAACAAAGTTAGGCCATCTAACAAATCGGTCTAGTAAACGACTGAATACTTAGGTCAGCAAACCAGTCATCCAACTAGTTAACAGAGCTGACTAGTGGGCCAACTCGTCAGTCAACTATCTACCCAGCTAACTAGTCTGCTGACTAGTCAGCCAAATTGTTAAGCAAGCTAACAAGTAGGTCGTGAAATCAGCCAACGTGTTAAAACAGTTAACTATTCTGCTGACTGATCAACCAAGTTAAGTCACCTAGCTAACTCATTAAACTAGTCAAGTTAGCTAGTGAACTCGTTTACCAACTAGATAAAACAGGTAGTTAACTCATTAACCAACTCATTAAGTCAGATATCTATCTTGGTAGCCAAATAGTTAAGTCAGCTAGCAAAGTCAGCTAGCTAACCAGCTAGCTAGCTAATTCAGATAGCTAAATCAGCTAGCTCACTAGTTAGCTAAATATTTAGGTGAGCTACTTAAGTCTGTTACTTAACTAGTTATTTAATTAGTTAAGTCAGTTAGTTATACAGCTAGTTAAATAGTTATTTAACTATTTAATTCAGGTATTTAAGTCAACTAGCTAACTAGTTAAGTTGGCCAGTTAAATCAGCTACCTAAGTACTTAAGTCTCCTACCTAACACAGCTAGTTAAATCAGCTTTCTAATTAAGTCAGCCGTTTAAGACAGCTAACTAGCTAGTTAGCTAATGGGTTAAGTCAGCAGGTTGAGTTAGATAGTTAGTTAACTAACTGGTTAAGTCAGCTGGTTGAGTCATCCAGGTAGCTAGTTAGCAAATGGGTTGAGTTAGCTGGTTGAGTAGGCTAGCTAGCTAGTTAGCTAACGAGTTAAGTCAGCTGCATGAGTCAGATAGCTAGACAGCTAGCTAACGGGTTAAGTCAGTTGTTTGAGCCACCTAGGAAGCTCGTTAGCTAGAGTTAAGTCGGATGATTAAGTCAACTAGCTAGCACGTTAGATAACAGGTAAGCTAACAAGTTAGCTAGCTGGTTAAGTCAGCTAGCTACCTACGCAGCTAACTATTTAAGTCAGCCTGTTAGCTAGGTAGCTAGCTAGTTAACTAACTGTTTAAATCAGCTGGCAACAAAATAGCTAGCTAGTTAGCCAACGATTTAGGTCAGCTGTCTTGCTGGTAGCTAGCTAGTTAATTCTGCTAATTATATCAGCTGGCTGGCCAACTTGCTAGTTAGGTAGCAAGGTAGTAAGTCAGTTGGCTAGCCACCTGGCTAGTTAGTTAATTCTACTAGAAAGAGCTTGCTAGCCAACTGGCAAGGAAGGTAGCTAACTAGTTAAGTCAGTTAGATAGCTACCTGTCTAGATAGTGATGTCTTCGAGTTGAGTAAGTTGGCTAGCAAACAGGCTAGCTGGTTAAGTCAGCTAGTTTAGTCAGCTGCCTAGCCAGGTCGCTAGTTAGGTAACTAGCAAGATAAGTCAGCTTGCTAGTCAGCAGGCTAGCTGTTCAAGTCAGCTAGTTCAGACAGCTGGCTAGCCTGATGGCTAGGTAGGTGGCTAGATAGTTAAGTGAGCTGACTAGCCAG
>NW_007038957.1:5798-20394 GCF_000164805.1 Carlito syrichta | reverse complement strand
TAGTTAAGTGGGCTGGCTAGCTAGGAAGCTAGCTATATAAGTCAGCTAGCTTTGTCAGCTAGCTAGTTAAGTCAGATGGTTAAGTCAGCTGGCTAGCTAGATAGCTAGCTGTGTAACTAGCTACTTAAGCCAGCTAGTTGAGACAGCTGGGTAGCTAGGTAGTTAGCTGGTTAAGTCAGCCAGTTAAGTTAGCTTTCTAGCTAGTTAAGTCAGCAAGCTAAGTCAGCAGGCTAGCAAGCTGCCTAGCTGGGTAGATAGCCATTTAAGTCAGCTGGCTAGCCAGCTAGCTAACTAGTTAAGGAGCCTAGTTTAGTCAGCTCACTAACCAGCTGGTTAGGTAGGTAGCTAGGTAATTAAGTCAGCTGGAAAGCCAGAGGGCTATTAGTTAATTAACTAGTTAACTCAGCTGGCTCTCCATCTGTCAAACTAGGTAGCTAGGAAGTTAGGTCAGCCTTCTAGACAGCTGACTAGCAACATAAGTCACCTAGTGAAGTCAACTGGCTAGATAGCTGGCTAGCTATGTAGCTAGATAGTTAAGTCAACTATCTATCATGCTGCCCAGCTAGTTATGTCACCTAGTTAAGTCATCTGGATATCCAGCTGGCTAGCTAGGAAGCTTGTTACTTAAGTCAGCTGTCTAGTCAGCTGCCTAGCTAGTTAATCACCTATTTAAATCAGCTAGCTATCCAGATGGCTAGCTATATAGTAAGCTAGTTAATTCAGCTGTCCAGCAATCAGGCCAGCTATTTAAGTCAGCTAGTTAAGTCAGCTGACTAGCCAGGTATCGAGCTTGTTAAGTCAGTTGGTTATCCAGTTGGCTAGCTAATTAAGTGACCTAGTTAAGTCTGCTGACTAGTCAGCTAGCTAGCTAGGTAGAGAGCTAGTTATTTCAACTGGGTAGTCAGATGACTAACTAGTTATATCAGCTAGGTGTGCCAGCACGATAGTTGGTTAAGTCAAGTAGTTAAGTCAGTTGGGTAGGCAGCTGGATAGCTAGGTTCCAAGCTACTAAAGTCAGCTGGATAGCCAGCGGGTTAGCTAGTTAAGTCAGCTAGTTAATTCATCTGGATTCCCAGCTGGGTAGGTACATAGATAGCTAGTTAAGTCAGCTGGCTAGCAAGCTGGCTAGCTGGTTAAGTCAGCTAGTTAATCAGCTGGCCAGCCCTCTGGCTAGCTATTGAAATCAGATAGATTAGTCAGCTGGCTAGCTAGTTGAGTCAGTTAGTTAAGTCAGCTGGCTAGTCAGCTGCCTATCTGGGGAGTTAACTAGTTAAGTCAGCTGACTAGCCAGCTGGCTAGCTAGTTAAGTCACCTAGTTAAGTCAGCTTGCTAGCCATCTGGTTAGCTAAGTAGCTAGGTAATTATTTCAGTGGGCAAGCCAGTGGTATACATCAGTAGCTATCTAGTTAAGCCAGCTGGCTAGCCACCTGGCTAAGTAGAGATGTCAGCTAGTTGTCAGCTGACTAGCCAGTGGTCTAACTAGTTATGTCAGCTAGTTGAGTCAGGTGGCTAGCCAGCTCGCTAGTTGGATAAGTGAGTTTGTTAATTCAAGTGGCATGCCAACTGGCTCATTAGGTAGCTACATAGTTATTTCACCTGGCTAGCCAGCTGACTAGCTGGCTAAGTCAGCTAGTTTAGTCACCTGGTTAGCCACCTGGCTAGGTAGCTAGCTAGCTAATTAAGTCAGCTGGCTAGCCGCCTGGTTAGCTAGTTATGTCAGTGAGTTAAGTGAACTGGCTAGCTGGCTGGCTAGCTAGGTTGCTAGCTAGTTAAGCAAGCTGGTTAGTCAGATGGCTATCTAATTAAGAAAGCTAGTTAAGTCAGCTGGTTAGCCAGTTTGCTAGGTAGGTGGCTGGCATGTTAAGATAACTGGTTAGCAGGCTGGTCATGTAGGTGAGCAGATAATTAAGATGACTTGCTAGGCAGCTGAACACAAGGATGACTGGCTAGTTAAGCCAGCTTTCTATCCCACTCTCAAGCCAGACCGCTGGTTATTTAAGCTGACTGGCTAGCCTGGTGACCAGTCCACTAGCTAGCTAGCCAGCTGCCTAGCCAGCTAGCCAGCCAGGTATCTAGCTAGTTAAGCCAGCTGGCTAGCCGTCTTGCCTACCAGGTAGCTAGTTAGTTAAGTCAACTAGTTAGTCAGGAAGCCAACCAACTAGCTAGTCAGCTAGTTAAGTCAGCTAGCTAGCCAGCTAGCTAGTTAAGTCAGCTAGCAAGTCAGCTATCTATTAAGCTAGCTAGTTAAGTCAGCTAGCTAGTCAGTTTGCTTGTCAAATAGCTAGTTAAGTCAGCTAGCTAGTCAGCTATCTAGTCAGCTAGATAATTATATCAGCTAGCCTGCTAACTAACCAGTTAGCTAGCTAGTTAAGTCAGCTTGCTAGATAGCTTGTGTGCTGGGTAGTTATGTCAGCTAGACAGTCAGCTAGCTAGTCAGCTAGCTAGTTAAGTCAACTAGCAAACCAGCTAGTTACTTGGCTAGCTAGTCGGCTAGCATCTCAGCTAGCTGGTCAGCTTACTAGTGGGGTCACTCGCTTTCCATCAGTTCAGTTAAATATTCGGCTCAATCGCCTGCCAACCGTTTGACAAACTAATCGGCTCGCTCACCAGCTAACAGGTCTACTCACTCGCTTTCCATCAGGTCAGGTAAATATTCGGCTTGCTCACCTGCCAACAGGTCAGGAAACTCTTCGGCTCACTTGCCAGACAACAGTTCTACTAACCTATTGACTCGCTTGCAGGAAAACAGGTCAGTGAACTAGTTGGCTTGCTTGCCAGTCGACTAGTAAAATCAGCTCACAAGTCGGCTCACTCCCCGCCCAAAGAGTTAAGGCAGCTCACGCATTGGCTCACTTGCTGGCCAACTAGTTAAGTCGGCTCACTGGTCAGCTCACTCACCGACCAGTTAGTTAAGACTGACAAGTTGACTCACTCGCCAGCCAACTAAATTCAGCTGACCAGTCATCTCATACACCAGCCAACTAGTTAAGTTGGCTGACCAGTTGACTTGCCAACCGGCTGACTAGTTAATTCAGCTGACAAATTAGCTCACTCACCAGTGAGCAAGTTAATTTTGATGACAAGTAGGCTTACTTACCGGTTGACTAATTAAGTCAGCTAACCTGCCGGTTCACTGGCCAGCTGACTAAATACATCAGCTAACCAGTCGACCACTAGCCATCCAACTAGTTAAGCAGCTAACCAATCTGCCAACTAATGGACCAACTTGTCAGTCAACAATATAGGTCAACTAACTAGTCGGCCAACTAGTTAGGTCAGCTAACTAGTCGGCCAACTAATCGAATGACTAGTTAGGTCAGCAAATTAGTGAGCCAACTAGTTAACCGAGCTAACAAGTGGGCCAACTCATCAGTCAACTAGTTAACCCAGCTAAATTGTCGGCCAACTATTCAGTAAACTTTTTATGCCAGCAAACAAGTTGACCGAGGAGTCAGTCAACTTATTAAACCAGCTAACTTGTTGACCAACTTGTTAGCCAACAAGTTAAGTCACCTAGCTAACTCAATAGCAACTAGTTAATTCAGCTAGTTATCTCATTTACTAACTAGTTAAAACAGTTAGCTAACTTGTTAACCAGCTTGTTAAGTTAACGAGCTATACCATTAGCCAACTAGTTAAGTCAGTTAGCTAAATCAGCTAGCTAACCAGCTACCTAGCTAAGTCAGCTAGCTAAATCAGCTAGCTCACATGTTAGTTAACTATTTAAATCAGTTACTTAAGTCTGTTTTCTAACTAGTTAGCTAATTAATTATGTCAGCTAGTTATTCAGCTAATTAAGTCATTAGCTAACTATTTAATTCCCATAGTTAAGTTAGCTAACTAAATATTTAACTCTGCCAGTTAAGTCAGCTAGTTAAGTGAGTTTTCTAATTTTGTCAGCTGGTTAAGACAGCTAGCAAGCTAGTTAACTAATGGGTTAAGTTTGTAGGTTGACTCAAGCAGTTAGCTAGTTAACTAACGTATTAAGTCATTGGGTGAGTCAGCTAGCTAGCAAGTTAGGAAACGGGTTGAATCAGCTGGTTTAGTAGGCTAGCTGGCTAGTTAGCTCACAAGTTAAGTCAGCTGGATGAGTCAGCTAGCTACCTAGCTAGCTAACGATTAAAGTCAGCTGGTTCTGTCAGCTAGCTACCTCATTAGCTAATGAGTTAAGTAAGATAATTAAGTCACCTGGCTAGCACGTTAGATAATGAGCAAGCTAACTAGTTAGCCAACTCTTTAAGTCAGCTACCTAGCTAGGCAGCAAACTATTTAAGTCAGCTGGCTATCTAGATATCAAGCTTGTTAGCTAACTATTTAAGTAAGCTGGCTGGCTAGGTAGCTAGCTAGTTAAGTCAGCTAGTTAAGTCAGTTGGCTAACCAGCTGGCTAGCTGGTTAATTCAGCTAGTTAAGAGAGCTGGAAAGCCAACTGACAAAGTAGGCAGCTAGCTAGTTAAGTCAGCTAGATAGCTACCTGGCTAGCTAATGATATCAGTGAATTAAGTCAGCTGGCTAGCCAACTGTCTAGCTGGTTGTCAGTTAGTTTAGTCAGCTGTCTAGCCAGTTGGCTATTTAGATATCTAGCTACATAAATCAGCTTGCCAACCAGCAGGCTAACAATTTAAGTCAGCTGGTTAGCCTGCTCTCTAGATGGGTAGTTAGCTAGTTAAATGAACTGGCTACCCAACTTGCTAGCTTTAGTCAGCTAGGTGAGTCAGCTGGCTAACCAGCTGTCTAGGCAGCTGACTAGCTGTTTCAGTCAGCTAGTTAAGTCAGCTGGTGTTGGGAGTTGGCCACAGAAACCCACTGAGCAATAGGGATCAGGGAGGACCATGGACCCCGAGACCCCTAGGATGTGTTCAGGAGCACTTGAACCCATTTTCCTCCTCCTTTTACCATACAGCACAAGCAACCTAAAGGAACTCTGCTGGCCTAAGCTGAAGGCTTTGTGACTGTGGCTCACTCTAGAAACCCATTGTTCCTGTTTCCCATAAGCTGTGGTTTCGGTTTAGGTATTAGATATAATTCAAACTCAGGTCACATTTGGGAGCCTTTTATACGGTACAAGCCTCTTTATGAGATTTAAAAGTATATTTGTAGAATTAGTATATACTTACGGAGAGCTGTTTTCAGCTTTTCAATGGTATAGATGACTATCTAGAGTTATCAGAAATGACCCAGCACAAAGTTTGGACTGGGCCACATTCCTGAGGGCCCAGTGCATACTGTGGACTGGGCTGCATTCTTTTAGGCCGGAATTAGCTATAGTTAGTGTAGGGTATTTCTACGTATTATAGAAATTGAATTTATCTTATTCATAGAAAGTATTGTAGAATAGGTCATGCTAACGTCAGGGAGTCATGTTAGTTCAAGCATGATCAATCATGACATTTTGAGGCTTAATAAGAATACAGTTACCTTTAGACATTTAATTGCCTCCATTTTCTACTATTGTGGTTTTGGCCTTAGAACATTTACAGTTTATATTTGGATTTTATTTTTAGAAGCTTTATTGCTGAAGATCAGCTTTATATATTAGGATCAGGAATGAGAAACTTTCAGAGAAATTAGGATAGATATATAGGACTTTAGAATAACCATTTTATTGAGAGATTGTAGTCTATTGTTCCAAAAAGTGGCCCACCATGAACCTTGGACTGGGCCACATCCTATAGAGCCCAGCGTAATCTTAGGACTGGACCACATTCTTTGGGAATTGGTTTAAGCTATAATTAAGAGCTTCCGTAGCATTGTGTAAGTAGTATTAGCATTGAATAGAAAGGTAATAAAGTTTAAGTTAGTCATCATGGGTATTGAGTGAGCTTTAGAAGTTATTGATTATCAGAACATCATTAGACTAGCAGGGATTGTTGCACTGCTTTTGAAGGGCATTAACTAGCAGAGGGAACAATAAGGCAATCTTGGGGTTTGTCCTTCCTCATACCTGAGAAAACATCTGGTGGGTGGAGGATGCCCTTCCTTCACCTGGCTTCGTGTTCACGTGAAAGACTTGTGAGACTGTCTGTCTAAAATTTAGGGATAAATACCTGCTGTCACTTTCAATAAATGGCTTCTGCTCGTTTCACTGAACAGTTGTCCACTTTCTTTCTCTTTCTTCCTCTTTATATCTATCCTTCCATCTTTCTTTCTTTTAATATCTGTCCCTACAGATTCGCTGACGCCACCACATTTTCCAAGGGACTCCCCAAAACTTGCAGGGGCTGGCCCCACACAAACTGGTGCCCTAAACTAGGGCCCTGGAAAGATAAGCTTTTTTCTCGTTTCAGGGTGGCTAGGGTCTTACCCAGGGTGCTGTACTCCCCTCTGTAGAGACAGGTAGAGTTAGAAGGTTAAGGGTTGGTTTTTTGATGCCAGAGCCGTGATCTAATTATGGGCCAGAGCGAGTCTAAGGAACAGAAAATGTTCATCAGCATTCTAATGAATACTCTTTCTAAGCATGGAGCTAAAGTTTATTCTTCTAATCTAGCTTGTTTTCTACATTTTGTGCAGGAACAATGTTAATTAAAGATGCCTGAAATCCACAGCATAATTATAAGAAATTTCGTTTCCAAAAGGCCACTAACAATGATGATGATGAGGGAACTTTTCTCTTCACCGCAGCCTGGGCTCTCCCGGATTATAATTACAATGATAAATTATCTCCACAGGATGAATCTGAACCTGAGGTAGAAACTGCTAGGTATCATATCATTCCTCCTAACCCTGTGCCTTCCCTCCCACAGGCTTCTCCTTTCAATTCTAAAGTCTTAAAGCTGAAAAATTTGCCTAACAATGCCGTTAATGCACCTGCGGCTCCTGTCTTTCCTCTTGGTATGCAGGCAGTTGGAGCTGAAGCAGAAAAAAAAGGAGATTTTAGTTTTACAGGTTGTTTCCCAGTACAATTTTATCCTGGTGCTGATGAAGTGGATTGAATTCACTGAGAACCCTTGCCATATAAATTGGTAAAAGTTATGGGAGGCAAGCTCCAAGTATGGTCCTCTTGAACCTTATACAATTACTATTTTAGATCAATTTACCTCTCGATGGATGACTCTCGCAGATTGGCAGCAATTAACCAAAAACTGTTTGTCCGGAGGTGCTTATTTGCTGTGGAAAACCGAGTATGAGGATCAAGTTAGAATTCAAATGGACCAGAATTTAAATCGACCTGCTGGGTCATTCATTATTTCTCATGATATGCTCTCTGGGACTGGTATGTATACCCAAATGGCTAATCAAATTTCTCTACCCAAAGATGATTTGCTTCAGATAAATCATTGTGCTGTCACCGCGTGGAAAAAATTACTGGTAGACACTGCTCAGACTTCTTCTTTTTCTGATGTAAAACAGAAGGCCGAGGAAAGTTATGAGGACTTTGTTTCCACACTCACTACGGCTGTTAATCAGGTAATTACTAACGAAGAACTAGCAGAAATTCTTATCAAGCAATTGGCTTTTGAAAATGCTAATAATATTTGTCAGGCTTTGCTTAGACCCATACACAAAACCAGATGGGTTACTGATTTTATCCGCCAGTGCGCAGACGTAAGCCCAGCTAATATGCAAGAGATGGCTTTGGCCACAGCATTGAAGGGAGAAACCTTTTCACAGATCGCTCAAGGTATGCAGGGCGCAGGTAAACAGAAAAATGTTTTAGTGCAATCATGTTATGTGTGTGGACAAATAGGGCACATTAATAGAAACTGCCCCACTAACCTTGATGTTACCTCTTACTGCACCTCTTTCTAAGGTCTTCCTTTAAAAGTTGAGAATACTGAAATAAAGCCTGAACTTAGTTGCACTTTTTCTTTTCTTATAGGAGTGTGGGGAACTCAAGCAATAATAAGCAAAAATATATAAGTAATATGAGTAATATAAGTAATATAAGCAAAAGTATATAAGTAATGTGTAAGTAATATAAGTAAAATAAGTAATATAAGCAATATAAGCAATATAAGCTATATATATAAGCAATATATAAATAATAGAAATAAGTAATATAAGTAGTATATATAAGCAATATAAACAATATATAAGTAATATAAGTAAAAGTATATAACTGCTGATCTGCAATCCAGCAGTTTGGACATCACCTGAGAAATTGTTAGAGATACTAAAAAGTCAGAAATTGTCTCATTTCTGATCCTTTGTACATGGCCTGGGTCCACTGAATCAGACCCACTAAATCAAAATCTGCATTTCAACGAAATCCTCCTGGGTGAATGTCGACATATAAAGTTTGTAAAGACTGGAGCATAATAAGATAGTCATTGAAACTGTGCCCTCTTAAATCAGGAGGATCATGTTTTCCAATGATAGCAGTGCCTTCAAAACTGCATCCCACAGCACAATTTTTTTGGCATTTAACCCAAGAGTTTCCTTTATTAGTTACTTGTCTGTTTTAATATTCTCCTTAAATAATAATGATAATAATAATAAACAATAATAAATTGCAAGCGTTCAAGGCAAATTCTGGGTAAACAAAATAAGAAAGGTTTTCACTTCCTTTGTCCTCTCTCGCCCCCTCACCCCCATATGTACTTGAAAAGCCATTTCAAGTTTCCACATGGCTTCATAGGTCTCTTCTCTAGGGGGTGGCTGGGACAAAAGAATGTTAAAAATTCATCTTTGTTGTTCTATGATAAATCTCTCTCAAGTTTATATATCAACCCTGACATTATGTTGCAGATATACTGCATCTTTTGGAAACTGCTAGTCTTCATACTGTCTCTCCCTCCTCCCCCACTCTTTTACAGACCATTTAGTTGCATATTTGTGCTAGCATGGAGCATTCTGCCCTTCCTTGTCCCATTCCCTTTACTAACAGCCACCACTTCCCATGCCCTTATGCCCAAAGTTTACTTCACCTATTCGGGTTCCTGACTGTAGGCATGTCCGGCCTCCCTGACAATAGTCCGGCATACACGTCTGAATTTTTCCGGCAATTTTGCTCCCAATTTAACATTTCTCACTCCACAGGAATTCCCTACTATTCACAAGGTCAAGCCATAGTTAAAAGAGCTCACCAAACTTTAAAAATATAGTTCTCCCAACCATATTTTAAATCATGCCTTGTTTGTTGTAAACCATTTAAATTTGAATTCATCAGGCAATTCAGCTATGGCTAGACATTGGAACCCGGATGAAAGAATTAAACCTATGCTAATATGGAAGGATTTCCTTACAGAAAAATGGGGGTGCCTGCTTTATTTCGTGCTCAGGTACCAGGCTTCTTGCTTAATGTCTACCTTTAAGTCTCTGAGTACAAAAAGCCCTTATCAGGACAATATCAAGGAGGGTTGGTGGCTGGAGATGTTAATGCCTGGAGGAACCGACCCTAGTCATGCGACGAGAGCTTCACCACCTGTCAGCATACCTGCTTGCCCCTTCAATGATATGGAAAAGGACTGGTCACTCGTCCAGCAAGATACTGGCTTCCCAAAAAAGAGAGACTATGCTTGTAACTCTAAAGTGCACTATCCTGTACCCGGTAAAAGACTGTATGTTAGTGACTGGGGTTTTTAATGGCTCTATGCTTGCTGCAGCTAGAAGGCACTCCAATGGATGGGTACCCCCAATGCTTTCATTTAAAATTGGAATCAGACAAGCCATTCAGCCTCATTTGTGGAGAGTTCTCACAGCCCTTCAGCCAGTCAACCTGTCTAGATCTGTTGGACAAAATCATTTATACCATATTAGAGCATACTTGCAATCCCCTTATATATTTTTTGTTTGGAATGAATATCAAACTGTTAAAATTATTTATCGTGCTAATGTTTATAAGATATCTTGTACTGGATGCATTTTAACTAGTTGTTTAACCAACGTATTTTATGAGGAATTTGTCATTCTTAAGAAACTCCCCTATTTGATGGTCCCCATATCTTTGTTATCCCGTTGATATGATGAATATGGTTTATAGACATTGTATGAGGTTAATACTGTCTTAGAAACACACAAAAAAATTTAGCTACTTTAATTTTAGGAATTACAGCATTAATAGCTATTGCTACTTCAGTAACAGTTTCACCTGTAGTTCTATCTAAGGAAGTTCATACAGCTACCTTTGCTGATCAGTTATCTAAGAATGTTTCTATTGCATTAGCGACTCAGGAGATTATAGATCGAAAGTTAGAGAGTAAAGTTAATGCTTTAGAGAAGACAGTTTTAGCAGTAGGACAAGAGCTTGTGACTTTGAAGATAAACTTGGCTCTCAAATGTCACTCTGAGTTTAAGTGGATTTGCCTCACTCCTTTGGAGGTGAATAAGTCTGTCCATACTTGGGATAAGATAAAGAATCATATCCTTGGAATTTGGAATCATTGGGACTTGAGTATACACCTTATTAAATTACATCAAGAGATACAGGACATAACTTTGGCTGAAAAGCGGTTTCGTTCCTCTGAATTGGCTAGCTCCATATTTAATAACTTCTCTTCATTTATTAATCAAGTCATTGATGTCTATAGGCATTAATATGGGAATTTGCGAGACAGTGATTCTTGTGTTGCTATGCCTAATTCCAGTTATTTTCAGAGTACTGAAGAAGAACATTTCTCAGCTCAACACCGAATTTCATGGTTTTGTGCTAAAAAAGGGGGGGGGAGATGTTGGGAACCGGCCATGGAGGCCCACTGAGCATAAGGGATCAGGGAGGACCGTGGACCCCAAGACCGCTAGGATGTGTTCGGGAGCCATTGACCCCATTTTCCTCTTCCTTTTACCATGCAGCACAAGCAACCTAAAGGAACTCTGCTGGCCTAAGCTGAAGACTCTGTGACTGTGACAGGCATGGCTCACTCTAGAAACCCATTGTTCCTGTTTCCCATAAGCTGTGGTTTTGGCTTAGGTATTAGATATAATTCAAACTCAGGTCACATTTGGGAGCCTTTTATACGGTACAAGCCTCTTTATAAGATTTAAAAGTATATTTGTAGAATTAGTATATGCTTATGGAGAGTTGTTTTCAGCTTTTCAATGGTATAGATGACTATCTAGAGTTATCAGAAATGGCCCAGCCCAAATTATGGGCTGGGCCACATTCCTTAGGGCCCAGCATATACTTTGAACTGGGCTGCATTCTTTTAGGCCAGATTTAACTACAGTTAAATCCAGCTACAGTTAGAAATTGAATTTATTTTATTCATAGAAAGTATTGTAGAATAGGTCATGCTAACATCAGGGAATCATGTTAATCAAAGCATGATCAATCATGATATTTTGAGGTTTAATAAGAATACAGTTAACTTTAGAAATTTCATTGTCTCCATTTTCTACTATTGTGGTTTTGGCCTTAGTACATTTACAGTTTATATTTGGGTTTTATTTTTAGAAGCTTTGTTGCTGATGATCAGCTTTATATAGTAGGATCAGGAATTAGAAACTTTCATAGAAATTAGGATAGATATATAGGAATTTAGAACAGCCATTTTGTTAAGAGATCGTAGTCTATAGTTCCAAAAAGTGGCCCACCGTGAACCTTGGACTGGGCCACATCCTATAGAGCCCAGCGTAATCTTAGGACTGGACCACATTCTTTGGGAATTGGTTTAAGCTATAATTAAGAGCTTCCGTAGCATTGTGTAAGTAGTATTAGTATTGAATAGAAAGATAATAAAGTTTAAGTTAGTCATCATGGGTATTGAGTGAACTTTAGAAGTTATTGATTACCAGAACATCATTAGGCTAGTAGGGATTGTTGCACTGCTTTTGAAGGGTATTAACTAGCAAAGGGAACAATAAGGCAATCTTGGGGTTTGTCCTTCATCATACCTGAGAAAACATCTGGTGGGTGGGGGATGCCCCTCCTGCACCTGGCTTCGTGTTCACGTGAAAGACTTGTGAGACTGTCTGTCTAAAATTTGGGGTTGAATACCTGCTGTAACTTTCAATAAACGGCTTCTGTTCATTTCACTGAACAGTTGTCCACTTTCTTTCTTTCTCTTTCTTCCTCTTTATATCTATCCTTCCATCTTTCTTTCCTTTAATATCTGTCCCTACAGATTCGCTGACGCCACCACATCTTCCAAGGGACTCCCCAAAACTTGCAGGGGCTGGCCCCCCACAAGCTGGCAACCAGCTGGCTAGCTAGTCAAGACAGCTCATTAAGTCAGTTGGCTATCCAGCTGGTTAGCTAGTTAAAAAGCTAGTCAAGTCAGATGGCTATCCATCTGGCTAGCTAGCTATTTCAGCTAGTTAAATCAGCTGGCTAGCTAGGAAGCTAGTTATATAAGTCAGCTAGTTATGTCAGCTAGGTAGCTAGTTATGTCAGCTGTCTAGCTAGATAGCGAGCTAGGTAACTAGCTGGTTGACGAGGTGGTTAAGTCAGCAGGCAAGTTAGGTAGCTAGCTGGTTAATTCAGCTTGTTGTCAGCTTGCTTGCTAGTTAAGTCAGCAAGTTAACACAGCTGGCTAGCCAGCTGCCTAGCTTTGTAGTTAGCTAATTAAGTCAACTGGCTATCCAGTTAGCTAGCTAGTTAAGTAACCTTGCTAAGTCAACTCACTAGCAAGCTGGATAGCTAGGTAGCTAGATACTTAATTCAGCTAGCATGAGAGCAGGCTTCGGAGGTAGTTAGGTAGTTAAGTCCGTTGGGTATCCAACTGACTAACTAGGTAGCTATGCAGTTAAGTCACCCTGCTAGACAGCTGGCTACCTGATTAAGTCAACTAATTAAGTCAGATAGATGCCAGATGGCTAGCTAAGTAGTAAACTAGTTAAGTCAGCTGGCTAGCCAGATGGCTAGCTAGTTAAGTCAGCTAGATAATTCTGCTGACTTCCCAGGTGGCTGGCTAGGTAGGTAGCTAGTTAAGTCAGGTAGGTAGTTATCTGGCTAGCTGGTTAAGTCAGCAGCTAGTTAATTCAGCTGGCCATTCACCTGGCTAGTTAATTAAGTCAGATAGATAAATCAGCTGAACAGCCAGCTGGCTAGCTAGGTAGCTAGCTAGATTAATCAGCTAATTGTTTCAGCTTGAGTACTTGGTAGCTAGGTAGTTTACTCACTTAGTTAAGTAAGCTGGCTAGCTGGTTAAGTCAGTTAGTTAAATCATCTGGCTAGTCAGCTGCCTTTGTGGGTAGGTATCTAGTTAATTCAGATGACTAACTAGCTGGCTAGCTAGTTAACTCACCTAATTAAGTCAGCTTGCTGGCCAGCTTGTTAGCTAGGTAGTTAGGTACTTAAGTCAGCTGGCAAGACAGTGGGCTATGTAAGTAGGAAGCTAGCTAAGTCAGTTGTCTAGCCATTAGACAATCTAGTTATATCAGCTAGTTAAGTCAGTTGGCTATCCAGCTGTCTAGCAAGGTAGATAGCTAGTTAAGTTTGATGGCTAGCCAGCTGACTACCTTATTAAGTCAGCTAGTTAAGTCAGCTGGCTAGGCTGCTGGCTAGCTCGGTAGCTAGGCATTTAAGTCAGCTAACTCTCCAGGTGGCCAGCTAGTTAAATCAGCTAGTTTAACTAGCTGGGTAGCTAGTTAAGTCAGCACATTATGTCAGTTGTCAAGCCAGCTGGCTTGCTAGTTTAAAAGCTAGTTAAGTCAGATAGGCAGCCATCTTGCTCGCTAAATATTTTAGCTAATTAAGTCAACTGGCTAGCTAGGAAGCTAGCTTGTTAAGTCAGATAGATATGTCAGTGAAGTACCTAGTTAAGACAGCTAGTTAAGTCAACTAGGTATATGATAGCTAGCTCAGTAGCTACCTAGTTAAATCACCTTGTTATATCAGCTAGTTAGGTAGGTAGCTACCTAGTTAACTCAGCTGGTTAAGTCAGCAGCCAAGCTAGTTAAGTCAGTTAGTTAAGTCAACTGGCTAGCCAGCTGCCTAGCTGGGTAACTAGCTAGATAAGTCTGCTGGCTAACCAGCTAGCTACTTCTTTATGTCAGCTAGTTAATTCAGCTGGCAAGCCAGCCTGATACATAGTAAGCTTGCTAGTTTAATAAGCTGGCTAGCCACCTGGTTAGCTAGTGATGTCAGATAGTTAAGTCAGCTGGCTAGCCAGCTGGCTAACGAGTTAAGTCATCTAGTTGTGTCAGCTCGCTAGCCAGCTGCATAGCTGGTAAAGTCAGTTAGTTAATTCAAGTGGCTAGCCATCTGGCAAGAAAGATAGTCAGCTAGTTAAGTCAGCTTGATAGACAGCTATATAGCTTGTTATGTCAGCTAGTTAGGTCAACTGGCTAGGCCCCTGGCTAAGTAGGTAGCTAGCTAATTAAGTCAGCTGGCTAGCCCATGGGCAAGCTTGTTGAGTCAGCTAGTTAAGAGAGCTAGCTAGCCAGTTGGCTAGCTTGGTCGCTAGCTAGTTAGGACAGCTGGCTAGCCAGATGGCTATCTACTTAAGTCAGCTAGTTATGTCAGCTGGTTTGCCAACTGGCTAGCTAGGTGGCTGGCATGTTGAGACGGATGGTTAACAGAATGGTCAGGTATGTGGCCATCTAGTTAAGACAGCTGGCTAGCCGGTTGACCAGCGAGGTATGTAGCAAGCAAGTTAATACAACTAACTAGAAAGCAGGCCAGCTAGTAAAGACAGCTAGTTATGACAGGTAGTGACCTAGTTAAGTCAGTTTGCTAGCCAGCTGGTTAGCTAATTATGCCAGCTAATTAAGTCAGCT
>NW_007038957.1:2113-5133 GCF_000164805.1 Carlito syrichta | reverse complement strand
GTCAGGAGGCTAGCCAGCTGGCTAGCTGGTTAATTCTGCTAGTTAATTCAAGTGGCTATCCATTGGCTAGCTAGGTAGCTAGCTAGTTAAGTCAACTTGCAGGCCAGCTGGCTAGCTGGTTAAATCAGCTAGAAAATTCAGCTGGCTAGCCACCTGGCTAGGTAGGTAGCTAGCTAATTAAGTCAACTGGCTTACCAGTTGGCTATCTAGTTAAGTCAGAGACTTAAATCAGCTTTTTAGCTTGCTGTCTAGCTAGGTTTCTAGCAAGTTAAGCCAGCTGGCTAGTCGGATGGCTCTCTAGTTAAATCAGCTAGTTAAGTCAGCTGGCTAGCCAGCTGGCTAGCTAGGTGTCTTGCAAGTTAAGCTGACTGATTAACAGGCTGCTCAGATAGGTTGCCAGCTAGTTAAACCAGCTGGCTAGCCAGTTGACCAGCAGGGTGACTGGCTAGGTAAACTGGCTGGCTATTTGAATGTCCAGCCAGCCAGCTGGCTATTTAACCTGGCTGACAAGCTGGTTGGCCAGCCAGCTCCCTAGCTAGCCGGCTGCCTGGCCAGCTAGCCAGCCAGGTAGCTAGCTAGTTAAGCCATCTGTCTAGTCATCTATCTCATCAGGTATCTAGCTAATTAAGTCAGCTGGTTAGCCATTTAGCCAGCCAACTACCTCCTCAGCTAGTTAAGTCAGCTAGCTAGCCAGCTAGCTAGTTAAGCCAGCTAGTTACTCTGCTAGCTAGTCAGGTATATAGTTAAGTCAGCTAGCCAGCTAAGTAGGCAGTTATCTAGCTAGATAAACCAGCTGGCTAGACAGCTAGATAGCAGGTTTTCTAGGTAGTTATTTCAGCTAGATAGCCAGCTAGCTATTCACCTAGCTAGCTAAGTCAGGTAGCAAATCAGCTAGTTACTTACCTATCTAGTCAGCTAGCAACTCAGCTAACTGGTCAGCTAATAAGTGGGCTCTCTCGCTTTCCATCAGGTCAGGTAACTAGTCGGCTCCCGCGCCTGCCAACTGGTGTGCAAATTAGTTGGCTCACTCACCAGCAAACAGGTCAACTAACTTGTCGGCTCGCTCACAAGCCAACAGGACAGCTAACTAGTCGGCTTGCTCATCAGCCGACTAGTTAATTCAGCTCACCAGTTGGCTCACTAGCCGGCCAAATAATTAGGGCAGGTCACCCGTTGGCTCACTCGTTGGCCAATTATTTAAGTCGGCTCACCCATCGGCTCATTCGCAGGCCAACTTGTTAATTCTTCTGACCAGTCGGCTAACTTGCCAGCTGACTAAATTTGGCTCACCTGTCAGCTCACTCACCAGTCAACTAGTTAATTCAGCTCACCAGTTGGCTTAATCGCAGGCTGACTAGTTAATTCACCTGACAAGTCTGCTCAATCACCAGCCCACTAGTCAAGTCAGATGACCATTCAGCTCACTTGCCAGCTAACTCGTTAAGTCAGCTCACCTTTCGGCTCACTCACTGGCCGACTAGTTAAGTCAGCTAACTGGTCGGCTGATTAACCAGCCAAATAGTTGTCAGCTAACCAATCGCCTGACTAGGTCAGCAAATTAGTCAGCCAACTAGTTAACCGAGCTAACTACTGCACCAAGTCGTGAGACAACTCGTTGACTCAGCTAACTAGTCGGCCGACTAGTGGCCCCAACTTGTTAAGGAGCTAACAAATCCGCCATGTAGTCAGCCATAGTGTTATATGAACTAAGATGTCAGCTGACTCATCAACTAAAGAGTTAATTCACCTAGCTAACTCATTTACCATCTGGTCAAGTCAGCTAGGTAACTCATTTAACAACAAGTTAAAACAGCTAGCTAACTCGTTAATCAACTCGTTAATCAGCTAGCTATCTCGTTGTCCAAGTAGTTAAGTCAGCTAGCTAAGTCAGTTAGCTAAATAGCTAGCTAGCTAAGTCAGCTAACTCACTAGTTAGCTAATTATTAAATCAACTAGTTATTCAGCTGGTTAAAAAGTTAGCTAACTATTTAATTCAGGTAGTTAAGTCAGCTATCTACCTAGTTAAGTCAGCCAGTTAAGTCAGCTAGCTAAATAGTTAAATCAGCTAGCTAAATCAGCTAGTTAAGTCAGCTTTCTAATTTAGACAGCTGGTTAATACAGCTAGCTAGCTAGTGAGCTAATGGGTTACATCAGCAGGTTGAGTCAGGTAGTTAACTAGTTAACTAATGGGTTAAATCAGCAGGTTGAGTCAGCTAGCTAGCTAGTTAGCAAATGGGGTGATTCAGCTGGTTGAGTAGGCTAGTTAGCTAGTTAGCTAGTGAGTTAAGTCAGCAAGATGAGTCAGCTAGCTAGCTAGTTAGCTAAGGAGTTAAGACAGCTGGTTGTGTCAGCTAGATAACTTGTTAGCTATTAAGTCAGATGATTAAATCACCTAGCTATCACGTTAGATAATGAATACACTAACTAGTCAGCTAGCTGGTTGAGAAGATAATGAATATGTTAACTAGCCAGCTAACTATTTAAGTCAGCTTGCTAGCTAGATAGCTAGCTAGTTAGTTAGCAATTTAAGGCAGCTGGCTAGCTCGGTAGCAAGCTAATTAAATCAGTTTGAGAACTGTTTAATAGAACTGGCAAATCAACTGGCAATGTAGGTAACTAGATAGTTAAGTCAGCTAGATAACTACCTGGCTAGCTAGTGATGTCTGTGAGTTAAATCAGCTGGCTAGCCAACTGGCTAGCTTGTTAAGTCAGTTAGTTTAGTCAGCTGTCTAGACAGCTGGTTACAAAAGTACCTAGCAGGATAAGTCAGCTTCTTAGCCAGCAGGCTAGCTGTTCAATGCACCTAGTTAATTCTGCTGGCTAGCCTGCTGGCTAGTTATGTAGCTAGCTAGTTATGTGAGCTGGCTAGCTAGCTTGCTAGCTTAAGTCACCTAGGTAAGTCAGGTGGCTAGCCATCTGGCTAGGTAGGTAGCCAGCTAGTTTAGTCATCAGTCTAGCCAGCTGACTAGTTGGTTAAGTCAGCTAGTTAAGTCAGCTGGCCAAAAGCTAGCTAGCTAGTT
>NW_007038957.1:0-1426 GCF_000164805.1 Carlito syrichta | reverse complement strand
TGTTAATTAAGTGAGCTGGCTAGACAGCTGGCTAGCTACTTAAGTCCAGTAGTTAAATCAGCTGGCTGGCTACCTGGCTAGCTGTATAGCAAGATAGTTAATTCAGCCAACTATCAAGCAAGCCAGCTATTTAAGTCAGCTAGTTAAGTCAGCTGGGTAGCCAACTGCCTAGCTAGGTAGTGAGCTATCAAAGACAGTTGGCTAGCCAACTGGCTACCTAATTAAGTCATCTAGTTAAGTCAGCTGGCTAGCCAGATGGCTAGCTAGGTAGAGAGCTTGTTAAATCAGTTGGCTAGCCAGCTGGCTAACTAGTTAAGTCAGCTAGTTGAGTCAGGTGGCTTGCCAGCTGGCCAGCTGGTTAAGCCAATGAGTTAGGTCAGTTGGCTAGCCAGTTTGCTAGCTAGGTAGCTAGCTGGTTAAGTCAGCTGGCTAGCCAGCTGGCTAGCTAGTTAAGACAGCTAGTTAATTCAGCTGACTTCCTAGCTGGGTAGCTAGGTAGCTAGATAGTTAAGTCAATTGGATATCCAGCTGACTAGCTCATTAAAACAGCTAGTTAATTCAGCTGGACAGCCAGCCAGCTAGCTAATAAAGTCAACTATTAAGTAGTTGGCTAGCCAGCTGTGTAGATGTTTAAGTCAGCTAGTTAAGTCAGCTGGCCAGTCATCAGGCGAGCTAGTTAGCTAGCTTGTTAAGTCATCTAGATAAGTCACCTGGCTAGCTAGGTAGCGAGCTAGTTAAGTCAACTAGTTAGTCAGCTGGCTAGCTAGTTAATTCAATTACTTATATCGGCTGGCTAGCCAACTGCTTATAGGGTATCTATCTACTTAAATCATCTGGCTAGCCAGCTGGCTAGCTAGTTAAGTCACCTAGTTAAGTCAGTTCGCTGTCCAGCACGTTAGCTAGTTAGTTAAGTATTTATCTTAGCTGACAAACCAGCGGGCTATGTAGGTAGGTACCTACTTAATTCAGTTGGCTAGCCTTTAGGATATCTAGTTATGTCAGCTAGATAAGTCAACTTTCTAATCAGCTTTCGAGCTAGGTAGATAGCTAGTTAAGTCTGTTGACTAGTCAGCTGTCTACATCCTTAGGTCAGCTAGTTAAATCAACTGACTATTCTGCTGGATAGCTAGGTAGCTAGGAAATTAATTCAGGTGGCTAGAGAGCTGGCCAGCTAGTTAATATAGCTACTTTAGTCAGCTGGCTATTCTGCTGCATAGCTAGTTAAGTCAGCACATTAATTCAATTGTCTAGCCAGCTGGCTAACTTGTTAAAAAACTATTTATGTCAGATGGCAGCCAGTTGGCTCGCTAGTTATTTCAGCTAGTTAAGTCAGCTAGCAAGCTAGGAAACTAGCTCATTAAGTCAGCTAGATATGTCAGTTAGCTAGCTAGTTAAGTCAGCTAGTTAAGTCAGCTAGCTAGCCAGA
>NW_007038956.1:0-556 GCF_000164805.1 Carlito syrichta | reverse complement strand
TATCCTCCTGAAGCTTACAGGATAACAGAAGGGATATATAACACAAAAGTGTTGTATAATCGCAAGTTGTGACAAAGGTTATAAATAGAAAGAGAAGGTTGTAACAAAAAATAAGATAGTAGGAAGCTAATTTATATTAGGGAGTAGGGATCAAGAAAAACTTTCCTTAGGAAATGATATTTTAAGGGGATGCCCTAAAAAGATTAATAGAAGCTATTCAGTAAAGAATAATAGTTACCTCTGGCAAAATAGTAGTAGACTAGATTTGTGTATAAGTTCTGGATAATATAATTAAAATATGTACTTTAATGTGTGGCTGAGTTAGTAGGAAAATAAGGAAAAATTTTAGAAACCAGAAATTATGAAAACACCTAAATCCTGATATATAAGTATATTCTAAACCCATGTTTTATGTATTTGCCAATCCCTGGTGGCCTAAGTCATGGGCTTTAATAAATAGATTTTATCATCATCTTGCTTTCTGTTCTCCATATAAGATAATCCCTCCCCCTCTGTCTGACCCAGTAATTTATTTCAAAGGTTGATCCTCTGTCTT
>NW_007038955.1:0-665 GCF_000164805.1 Carlito syrichta | reverse complement strand
GTTATATATAACATTCTAAGAAAAGCATATGCAGCATTCTAATAAATACCTTCCTTTCTGTTGAATATAGTATATTTTATGTGATGGGGGTAATACCAATTCATTATTTATTTTGTGTCAGGATTTAGGCTGAGTGTTACCTGACACATTTTCTGTGCTTAACAAAAGATGTGAATCAACTGTTGTGATACATGTATTATTCCCAAGTTCATAAATTATCTATGAAGGACTGTATATTCAAGAATAATTTTCATACACACAATGTTTGTTATTAATATTCAACAGTTCCCTTCCATGACAAGATGGCAGTTTGTGTAATGGTTAAGCATGGGGGAAAAGGATCTGCCAGGGTTTTGCCTGGGTATGAACCCCAGTTCTATCACTTAGCTTATGCGTGACTTGTTGCGAAGTATGTAAAATCCCCAAATCCCATCCATGAAACACATACCACTGGATTGTTGTGAAGATCAAAGGTAATGCTTATGAAAGCCTCTAGGCATGGTCACTGTCAAATGGTAAGTTTTTAGGACATGGTGTGGGGGAGAGGAGTGGCCTACTTTCTGATTTTCTGATTTTTCAATTAACCAAAAAGAGGAGAAGCACCCTTGTAGAGGCTACACCCTACACAATGTTGCTTTAGTAGATGACAATGTATCCTCTGGCTA
>NW_007038954.1:0-703 GCF_000164805.1 Carlito syrichta | reverse complement strand
TGCCTTAACTAGATAACTACCTAGCTAACCAGCTAGCTAGACAGCTGACTTAACTAGCTTGCTTATCCTGCCAGCCAGCTGGCTGGCCAGCTGACTTAACTAGGTGACTTACGTAGCTAGAGTGCTGGTTATCCAGCTGAATTAACTAGCTGACTTAACCAGCTAGCCAGCTGACTAGCCAACTGACATAACTAGCTAGCTACCTAACTAGCTACCTTGGAACCCAGCTGAATTAACTAGCTGACTTAGCTTTCTAGCCAGCTGGATATCCAGCTGACTTTAACTAGCTTGCTACATAGCTAGCTAGCTGGGAAACCACCTGAATTAACTAGTTGACTTAACCTGCTTGCCAACTAGTTAACCAGCTGACTCAACTAGCTGACTGAACTAGTTAGCCAGCTAGCTAGCCAGCTGACTTAACTAGCTCTCTACATAACTAGCCAATTGGCTAGCCTGCTCACTTAATTAGCTGACTTAATTACCTAGCAAGGTGGATAGCCAACTGAAATAACTAAGCCGCTACTTAGCTAGCCAACTGGCTAGCCAGCTGACTTAATTAGCTAATATAAATAGATGGCCTGCTAGCTAGTCAGCTGAATTAACTTGCTTGCTGTATAGTTAGACAACTGGCTAGCCAGCTGACTAAACTAGGTGACTTAACTAGCTAGCCAGCTGCCAGCCAGCTGAGTTAATTAGCAAGCTA
>NW_007038953.1:0-561 GCF_000164805.1 Carlito syrichta | reverse complement strand
GGACGTAAGCCCAGCTATTATGCAAGGGATGGCTTTGGCCGCAGCATTGAAGAGAGAAACTTTTTCACAGATCACTCAAGGTATGCAGGGCGCAGGTAAACATAAAAACGTTTCAGTGTAATCATGTTATATGTGTGGACAAATCGGGCACACTAGTAGAAACTGCCCCGCTAAGCTTACTGCACCTCTTTCTAAAGTTTTCCTTTAAAAGTTGAGAATACTGAAATAAAGCCTGAACTTAGTTACACTTTCCCTTTTCTTATAGGAATACAGGGAGCTCAAGCAATAATAAGCAGAAATATATAAGTAATATGAATAATATAAGAAATACAAGCAAAAGTATATAAGTAATGTGTAAATAATATAAGTAATATAAGTAAAATAAGTAATATAAGCAATATATAAGCAATATATAAATAATATAAGTAATATATATATGCAATATAAGCAATATATAAGTGATATAAGTAATATATATGCAATATAAACAATATATAAGTAATATAAGTAATATAAGAAAAGTATATAAGTAATAAGCAAAAGAATATCTCATTACAGTCT
>NW_007038952.1:0-595 GCF_000164805.1 Carlito syrichta | reverse complement strand
ATTTTATTGTTAGGTGATTGCTTATATACATAGCAAAGAGGGGCGGGCTGAAATAGGGCGTGTGGCGGCTTATGATAGGAGAAAGAGTAGTGGTGGTATGAGGAGAAGAGGTGGGAGGGGTGTTGCGGTTTGGCGCGCACGGGCTTTTCGGAGGACAAAAAAGAAGGCTTATATAAGATGGCTGCTATTTTTAAAATGGCTCCCAACAGGAGGTGTTTAGGCCATGGGAGCAGATCCCTTATAAATAGATTAATGCTGGACATTCACAGCTATTACACTTGACGACAACAACAACAACAAAAAGAAAATGTGAGAACACTATTGAGCTTCTATATGAAATCACAACTTTTTGTAGTCAATAACAGGTCTTTGTAGTATTTCTTAATCAGGTTTAATTGTAATTCAACTACTTCCTTAAAGAATCTGAAATGTTCTCAATTCACACATAACAAGTACATAAATATAAACACAGGCACACATGCATATGCACATGCACACATAAACACACCATGAAACAATTAAATATGAATTCAGATTAAACTACCTGAAACTGAGGCGAAGAGTTTTTTTTTTTAATTTTTAACTTTGAAGATGT
>NW_007038951.1:0-691 GCF_000164805.1 Carlito syrichta | reverse complement strand
GTAGAGACAAGGTCTTGCCATGTTGCCCAGGCTGGTCTTGAACTCCTGGGCTCAGGCAATCCTCCTGTCGTAGCCTCCCAAACTGCTGAGATTACAGACGGGAGTCACTGTGCCCAGCCTGTTTTTAACAAGTTAAACTTATACATACTAACCTTGCAAGCTGAATGTAGTTTAGTGATAAATTTAAAAAGTAAAAGCAATTTGCAGTGTAATAATTTTGGTGTAGTCACATTTAATTGTAAAAACTTCCAAAAAGATAGAAAAAATGCATTTGTGCTAGTAGAAGAACAGGTGAAAAACTAGCAGTATACACATCAATCTATTAACACCAGGCATTTTCAGAGATTTAGATTTGGAGTCAAAAGGGAGAATATATCCTGTTTTACTTTATATATTTCTGTACTATTTAAACTTTAAAATTATTTCTAAATTACAAATACAACCTTGATACTATATTTTCAAGTTTCTACTGAAATAAAAAGAAACGAGCACAAGATCTAAACAGACAACTCACACACACACACACACACACACACACACACATATATTTGACACATAGGTATATGAAAAGATGCTTGATATAGGGGATGTCCAAACTAAAGCCACAATGATACACTATTACACATCTATTAGAATGGTTAAAAACAAAACAAAACAAAACAAAACAAAACAAAAACAAACAAAAAACATG
>NW_007038950.1:0-773 GCF_000164805.1 Carlito syrichta | reverse complement strand
TATGTACCACATTTTCTTTATCCAGTCCACTTTCGATGGGCAGTAGGGTTGGTTCCACGTCTTTGCTATTATGAATAGGGCAGCTATAAATATGCACATACAGGTGTCTTTTGCAGAATGATTTATATTCCTCCAAGTATATTCCCAGGGGAGGGATTGCTGGATCATATGGAAGGTCAATTTTTAGTTCTTTTAGGAATCACCACACTATTTTCCATAGAGGTTGAACCAGCTAGCACTACCATCAACAGTGTAAAAGTGTTCCCTTTTCTCTGCACCTGTACCATCATCTGTTGTTTTTGATTTATTAATGATGGTCATCTTTACTGGAGTTAGGTGACATCTCATTGTGGTTTTGATTTGCATTTCTCTGATGATTAGTGAGGCTGAGCATACTGTTTGTATACCTTCTTTTGAAAAGTGTCTTCTCATGTCCTTTGGCCACTTTTTAATGGGGTTGTTTCTTTTCCTTTCAGCTCATTTGAGTTCCTTGTAGATCCTGGATGTTAGGTCTTTGTCAGATTTTTTTTTTTTGAGTTGGAGTCTCACTCTGTCACCCAGACTGGAGTGCAGTGGCCACTGCTGGCCTCTGCAGCCTCAACCTGCTGGGCTCCGGCGATCTTTCCACCTCAGCCTTCCAAGTAGCTGGAACTACAGGTGCACGCTACCACCCTGGTTATTATTATTATTATTATTATTATTATTATTATTTTATTTATTGTAGAGATGAGATCTTGCCAAGTTGCCCAGGCAGGTCTCGAACCCGTGGGTTC
>NW_007038949.1:0-581 GCF_000164805.1 Carlito syrichta | reverse complement strand
CTCATGACTCTTTGGTGTCTCTGCCACATGACAGTAGAGGACATGTTTTGTGCCCTCATTGTGGACCCATAATGTACTTCTGGGATAAACCCACTATGTGCCTTCTGGATGCACCTGCAATGTGCCTTCATGGTGACCATGCCACATACCTTCATTGTGATCCTGATGTTAGCCTCCTCAGTGGCTATGCCACATGTCTCTGGAATGGAAAGGATTTGTCATGTTTCTCTGTGGTGAGGTCACATGCCTCTGTGTTGGCCCAGGAGCATAACCTTTGTTGTCACCCAACAGCATATATCTACATAGTGGTAGGTCCTCTTGGATGGATCTGCTGTGTGCCTTTTGTATTGACCCACAGTGTGCCTCCTTGGTTAATCTGCCTAGTGCCTGTGTGGTGGCCCTTTTGTGCCTCCCCATGTACCTTCATGGTGGAACCACTGCATGCTTCCATGGTGGTTCAACTATGTGCTTCCTCAGAGTCCCTGCCATATGCTTCTAAGATGGAATGGACCAGCTGCAAACTACAGAGATGGACCTGTGGCAAGCTACAGAGATACAGTTTGTGTCTCCATGAGGGATCG
>NW_007038948.1:0-582 GCF_000164805.1 Carlito syrichta | reverse complement strand
TCACCTTCCAAGTACCCTCTATTTGATGCAACACACCTATCAAGACACTTTTTCCATCGCTCAAAATAGGTTTTGAACTGATCAGTTTTGATGCCTTTTAGTGCTTCAGCTGTTTTTTGTTTCACCTCTTCCACATTGGCAAATCATTTCCATTTGAGGATTTCTCTCATTCAGGGAAGAAAAAAAAAGTCACTCAGGGTGAGATAGAGTGAATAGGGAGGGTGGGACACAGGGGTCATGCTGCTTTTGGTCAAAAACTGCTGAACACTCATCATGGTGTGAGCAGGTGAGCTGGTAAATCATCCATTATGAAATGGGCAATTGTGTTGATAGAATCTTCTCCCAAAAGCACTGAAGCCAAATGTAGTCTCTCACAACAATACTAACCTGGTATGCTGATGCCAGTGGGTTCCTAGAACACTTACATAGCAGGAAAAGCATGTACTACAAGGGGCTATCCCTTCAAAAAACAATTCCGTTTATTGGGGGGAGATGGTCCCCTTCCTATATCAGTGTTTTTCCTATAAAATGCAATGCTATTTCAAAAGTATATTTTTGGGTGATGTGGTGGCTCAACCTGTA
>NW_007038947.1:0-622 GCF_000164805.1 Carlito syrichta | reverse complement strand
GTTAAGTCAGCTAGCCAGTGAGCTAACTATTCAGCCAGCTAGTTAATTCAGCAAGCTATTCTGCTTGCTAGTCAGCTAGCTAGCTTGTCAACTAGATTGTTAAGTCAGCTATCCTGTTAACTATCCTGTTAGCTAGCTAGTTAAGTCAGTCAGTTAGACAGCTAGATAGCTTGTTTGGTGTCCAGTTATGTCAGCTTGATAGACATCTAGGTAGACTGCTAGCTAGTTAAGTCAGCTATCAAATTAGCTTGTTATTTCTCTTACTAGTCGGCTATCAACACAGCTAGCTGGTCATCTAACTAGTGGGATTGCTCACTTTCCATCAGGTCAGCTAACTTGTTGGCTCCCTTTCCTGCCAATCGGTCAGCAAACTATTTGACTCACTCACCAGTCAACAGGTCAACTAACTTGTCTGCTCTCTCACAGGCCAACAGCTTAGCTAGCTAGTTGGCTTGCTCTCCATCTGACTAGTTAATTCAGTTCACCAGTCAGCTCACATGTAAGCTGACTAGCTAAAGCAGCTCGCCTGTCGCCTCAATTGCCGGTCGACTAGTTAAGTCAGCTCACCTGTCTACTCATTAGCCAGCCAACAAGTTAAGTCCTCTGATGATTCGGCTCACTC
>NW_007038946.1:0-7796 GCF_000164805.1 Carlito syrichta | reverse complement strand
AGGCTGCTGGATATCTAGGTAGCTAGGCAATTAAGTCAGCTGGCTAGCCAGCTGGCAGGTAGTTAATCAGCTAGTTTATCAGCTGGCTAACCAGGTGAGTAGCTAGTTACCTCAACACGTTAAGTCAGTTGTCTAGCCAGCTTGCTAGCTAGTTAAGCTAGTTAGGTCAGATGGGCAGTCAGCTGGCTCGCTAGTTATTTCAGCTAATTAACTCAGCTAGCTAGCTTGGAAGCTAACTAGATAAGACAGCTAGATATGTCAGCTATTTAGCTAGTTTAGTCAGTTAGTTAAGTCAGTTAGCTATATGTTAGCTAGCTAGCTAACACAGCTAGTTAAATCAACATATGCTACCTAGCTAGCTAAAACAGCTAGTTAAATCAACTGGCTAGCTAGATAGCAAGCTAGTTAAGTCAGCTACTTAAGTCAGCTGGCTAGCTGGTTAATTCAGTTAGTTAAGTCAGCTGGCCAGCCAGCTGGCTAGCTAGTTAAGTCAACTAGTTAAGTCAACTGGCTGGCATGCAGGTTAGCTAGGTAGTTAGGTAGTTAAGTCAGCTGGCAGGCCAGCAGGCTATGTAGGTAGTTAGCTAGTAAAGTCAGCTGGCTAGCCATCAGGCGTCTAGTTATGGCAGCTAGTTTAGTCAGCTGGCTATCCCGGTGTCTAGCTAGGTAGCTAGCTAGTTAAGTGTGCTGGTTATCCAGTTGGCTACTTCGTTAAGTCAGCTAGTTAAGTCAGCTGGCTAGCCTGCTGGCTAGCTATGAACTAGGCAATTAAGTCACCTTGCTGGTCAGCTGGCTAGCTATTTAATTTAGCTAATTACATCAGGTGGCAAGCCAGGATGCTATCTAGGTAGCTAACTAGTTATGTCAGCTCTCTAGCCAGCTGATTAGATATTTTAGTGACCAAGCTAAGTCAACTGACTAACCCGCTGGCTACCTAGGTAACTTGCTATTTAAGTCAGCTGGATGGACAGCTGGCTAGTAGATAAGTCATCTCGAATTTCAGCTGGATAGATGGCTGGCTAACTATGTAGCAAGCTAGTTAGTCCAACTGGCTAGTAAGCAGGCCATCTAGTTAAGTCAGCTTGTTAAGTCAGCTGGTTAGTTGACTGGCTAGCTAGGTGGCTGGCAAGTTAAGCTGGCAGGTTATCAGCCTGGTCAGTTAGGTGGCCAGCTAGCTAAGTGAGCTGGCTAGCCAGTTGACCAGTAGACTTCCTGGCTAGTTAAGCCAGCTGTCTATCCCACGGTCCAGCCAGCTGGCTGGCTATTTAAACCGACTGACTAGTCAGATGGCCAGCCCACTAGCTAGCTGGCTGGCTGCCTAGGCATCTAGCCATCAAGGTTTCCAGCTAGTTAAGCCAACTCTCTAGCTATCTAATGAACAAGGTAGCTAGATAGTTAAGTCAGCTGGCTAGCCAGCTAGCCAGCCAACTAGCTAGTCAACTAGTCAAAACTTGTAGCTAGCCAGCTAGTAGTTAAGTCAGCTAGTAATTCAGCTAAATATTCAGCTAGCTTGTTAAGTCAGCTAGCTACTCAGGTTCCTAGTCAGCTTGCTAGTTAAGTCTGCTTGCTAGTCAGGTAGCTTGTCAGCTTGATCATTAATTTAGCTAGCCAGCTAACTAGCCAGTTACCTAGCTAGTTAAGTAAGCTAGCCAGACAGCAAGATAGCTTGTTTGCTAGCTAGTTATGTCAGTTATATAGCCAGCTAGCTAGTCAGCTAGCTAGTTAAGTCAGCTAGCACATCATTTTGTTACTTAGCTAACTAGTCGGTTGGCAACTCAACTAGCTGGTCAGCTATCTATTGAATTCACTCGTTTTCCATCAGGCTAGCTAACAAGTAGGCTCGCTTGCATGCAAACCAGGCAGGAAACTAGTCAGCTCGCTCGCCAGCCAACAGGTCAACTAACTTATTGGCTCACTCGAAGCCCAACAGATCAGTTAACTAGTCATTACTCACAGGCCGACTAGTTAAGTTCTTGTCACCCATCGACTCACTCACCAGCCGACTAGTTATGGCAGAGCATGCATAGGCTCATTAGCCAGCCTACAAGTTAATTCAGCTGACCAGTCAGCTCACTCGCCGGCCAACTAGTTGTCAGTTCACCTGTCAGCTCACTCTCTGGCTGATAGTTAAATCAGCTAAACAGTCGGCCTACTAGCCGGCCCACTAATTAAGTAAGCTAACAAATCTACCGACTAGTGGAACAACTTGTCGGCTGACAAGTTAGGTCAGCTAATTAGTTGACAGACTAGTTAGGTCAGCTAAGTAGTTGGCTAACTAGTCGGCCGACAAGTTATGTCAGCAAACTAGCCAGACAACTACTTAACAGAGCTAAATAGGGGGCCAATCATCAGTCAACTAGTTAACACAGGTAAATAGTCAGCCGACTAGTTGGCCAGCTAGTTAACCCAGCTAACAAGTCTGCCGATTAGTCAGTCATGTGTTAAACCAGTTAACTAGTCAACTGACTCATCAGCCTACAAGTTGTCACCTAGCGAACACTTTAACCAACTAGTTAAAACAGTTATATAACTCATTAGACAAATCATTTAGTCAGATAGCTATCTAATTAGCCAACCAGTTAAGTCAGCTAGCTAAGTCAGCTGGCTAACTAGCTAGCTAAATATGTCAGTCAGCTAAGTCAGATAGGTCACTAGTTAGCTGGCTATTTAATTCAGATACTTAATCTTCTACCTAACTAGTTAGCTATTTAGTTAAGTCAGCTGTTTATTCAGATAGTTAAATAGTTACCTAAGTGTTTAATTCAGGTACATAAGTCAGCTTGCTAACTAGTTAAGTCAGCCAGTTATGTCAGCTAGCTAAGTAGTTGTCAGGTAGCTAAGTCAGCTAGTTAAGTCAGCTTCTAATTTAGTCAGCTGGTTAAGACAGCTAGCTAGCTTGTGAGCCAAAGGGTTAAGTCAGCAGGTTGAGTCAGGTTGTTAGCTAGTTAACTAACAGTTTAATTCAGCGGGTTGAGTCAGCTAGCTAGCTAGATAGCAAATGGGTTGAGTCAGCTACTTGACTAGGCTACCTAGTTAGTTAGCTAACAAGTTAAGTCAGCTGGATAGCCAGCTAGATAGCTAGATAGCTAATGAGTTAAGTCAGCTCGTTGAGTCTCTAGCCAGCTCATTAGCTAATGAGATAAGTCAGATGATTAAGTCACCTAGCAAGGACGTTAGATAACGAATAAGCTAACTAGTTATCTAACAGGTTTAGTACGATAGCTACCAAGGCAGCTAACAATTTAAGTCAGATTGTTAGCTAGGTAGCTAGATAGTTAGCTAACTAAGTCAGCTGTCTAACTAAGTAGCTAGCTAGTTTGTGATCTATTTAAGTCAGCTGGCTAGCTAGGTAGCTACTAGTTAAGTCAGCTACTTAAGTCAGCTGGTTAGCTAGCTGGCTAGCTAGGTAGTGAGCTAGTTAAGTCAGTTGGCCAGCCAGCTGGATAGTTGGTTAATTCAGATAGTTAAGATAGCTTGCTAGCCAACTGGCTAGGTAGGTAGCTAGCTAGTTAAGTCAGCTAGATAGCTACCTGGCTACCTAGTGGTGTCAGCGAGTTAAGTCAGCTGGCTAGCCAACTGGCTAGCAGGTTAAATCAGCTAGTTGAGTCAGTTGTCTAACAAGTTGGCTAGGTAGGTAGCTAGCTAGATAATTCAGCTTGCTAGCCAGCAGGATAGTTGTTCAAGTCAGTTAGTTAACTCAGCAGGCTAGCCTATTGGCTACGTTGATAGTTAGCAAGTCATGTGAGGTTGCTAGTCAGCTTGCTAGCTTAAGTCAGCTAGGTAAGTCAACAGGCTATCCAGCTGGCTAGTTAGGTAGCCAGCTAGTTAAGTCAGCTGTCTAACCAGCCTAAGCTGGTTAATCAGCTAGTTAAGTCAGCTGGCAACCAGCTGGCTAGCAAGTTATGTCAGCTAGTTAAGTCACCTGGCAACTGGCAGGCTAGCTAGTTAAGTCAGCACATTAAGTCAGTTGGCTATGCAGATGGCTAGCTAGTTAAAAAGTTAGTTAAGTCAGATGGCTAGCCATCTGTCTACCTAGTTATTTTAGCTATTTAAGTCAGCTGGCCAGCTAGGAAGTTAGCTATATTAGCAAGCTAGATATGGCAGCTAGGTAGCTAGTTAAGTCAGCTAGTTCATTTAGCTGGTTAGCTAGATAGCTAGGTATGTATCTAGCTAGTTAAGTCAGCTGGTTAGCTAGTTGCTAACTGTTTAAGTCAGGTTGTTAATTTATCTGGCCAGACAGCTGCATAGCTAGTGAAGTCTGCTAATTAAGTCAACTGACTAGCTAGTTAAGTCAGTTAGTTAATCTGCTGACAAAACAGCCGCCTTGCAGGGTAGCTAGCTAGTTAAGTCTGCAGGCTAGTTAGCTGGCTAGCAAGTTATGTCACCTAGTTAAGTCAGCTCGCTGGCCAGCAGTTTAGCTGGGTAGTGAGGTAGTTAAGTCAGCTGGCAAGTCAGTGGGAAATGTAGGTAGGTAGCTAGTTAAGTCAGGTGGCTAGTCATCCAGTGTCTAGTTATGTAATCTTGTTAAGTCAGCTAGCTATCCAGCTGTCTATCTAGGTAGCAAGCTAGTTAAGTCTGTTGGCTAGCCAACTGTCAACCTTGTGAAGTCAGCAAGTTAACTCAGCTGCTTAGCCTGCTGGCTAGCTACGTAGCTAGGCAATTAAGTCATCTGGTTAACCAGCTGGCTATTTATGTTGCTACCTAGTTATGTCAGCTATCTAGTCAGCTTGATAGCTAGTTAAGTCACCTAGTTAAGTCAGCTGATTTGTCAGCTGGCTACCTAGGAAGATTTCTAGTTAAGTCAGCTGGATAGACAGCTGGCTAGTTAGATAAGTCACCTAGTTAATTCAGCTGGACAGACAGTTGACTAGCTATGTAGCAAGCTAGTTAATTCAACTGGCTAGATAGCAGGACAGCTAGTTAAAACAGCTAGTTAAGTCAGCTGTCTAGTCAACTCTCTAGCTAGGTAGTGACATAGTTAAGTCTTTTGCCTAGCCAGTTGGCTAGGTAATTAATTCAGCTGGTTAAGTCTCTTGCTATCCTGGTGGCTAGAGAGGTAGAGAGATATTTAAGTCACCTGGCTAGACATTTTGCTAGCTAGTTATCTAGTTAGTTATGTCAGCTGTCTAGCCAGCTGGCTAGCTAGTTTAGTCACCTCGTTAAGTCAGCTGACTAGCCATCTGGCTCCCTAGATATCCTGCTAGTTAAGTCAGCTGGCAAGGCAGCTGGCTAGCTAGATAAGTCTCTGAGTTATTTAAGCTGGATAGCCAGCTGGCTAGCTATGTAGCAAGCTAGTTAATGCAGCTGGCTAAAAAGCAGGCCAACTAGTTAAGACAGCTAATTAGGTCAGCTGGCTAGCCAGCTGCTTGGCTAGTTAGTCACTAGTTAAGTCAGTTGTCTAGCCAGTGGTCTAGCTAATTAAGTCAGCTAGTTAAGTCAGCTGACTATCCAGGTGACTAGAGTGCTAGAGCGCTAGTTAATTCAGCTGGCTACCCAACTGGATAACTAGTTAATTCAGCTAGTTTAGTCACCTGGCTGGTGAGCTGATTAGTTCGTTAATCAACGAGCAAAGTCAGGTGGTTAAGCAGCTGTATAGTTAGTTAAGTCACCTCGTTAGTGCAGTTGACTAGCTATCTCCCTAGCTAGTTAAAAAGCTAGTTAATTCAGATGGTTAGACAGCAGGCTAGTTAGTTATTTCAGCTAGTTTAGTCAGCTGGCTATCTAGGTAGCTAGCTAGTTAAATCAGCTAGTTATGTCAGTTAGCTAGCTTGTGAAGTCAGCTAGTTAAGTTGGCTTTCTAGCAAGATATCTAGCTAGTAGCTAGCTAGATATTGCAGCTAGTAAATTCAGCCTGCTAGCTAGATAGCTAGCTAGTTAAGTCAGCTAGTTAAGTCAGCTGGCTAGCTATTCAAGTCAGCTAGTTAAGTCAGCTGGCTAGCCAGCTGCTTAGCTGGGTAGCTAACTAGTTAAGTCAGCTGGCTAGGCAGCTGGCTAGCTATTTAAATCACCTAGTTAACTCAGCTCACAAGCCAACTTGTTAGCTAGCTAGCTAGGTAGTTATGTCAGCTGGTAAGCCAGTGGTATACATAGATATCTATCTATTTAAGTCAGCTTTCTAGCCACCTTGATATCTAGAGTTGTCAGATAGTTAAGTCAGCTGGATAGCCAGCTGGCTATCTAGTTATGTCAGCTAGTTGTGTCATCTGTCTAGCCAGCTGACTAGCTGGTTAAGTCAGCTAGTTAATTCAAGTGTCTAGCCAACTGACTAGCTATGTAGCTCGCTAGGTAAGAAGACTGGCTAGCCAGCTGACTAGCCAGCTGACTAGCTGGTTAAGTCAGCTAGTTAAGTCAGCTCAATAGCAACCTGACTATGTAGGTAGATAGCTAATGAAGTCAGCAGGCTAGCCGGATGGCTAGCTAGTTTAGTCAGTGAGTTAAGGGAGCTGCTAGCCAGCTGGCTAGCTAAGTGGCTATCTAGTAAAGCCAGTTCGATAGCCAGATGTCCATCTAGTTATGTCAGTTAGTTAAATCAGCTGGTTAGACGGCTGGCTAGCTAGGTGGCTGGCAAGTTAAGCTGCCTTGTTAGCAGGCTGTACAGGTAGGTGGCCAGATAGTTAAGCTGGCTGGTTTGCTGGCTGACCAGCAGAGTGTCTGGCTAATTAAGCTGGCTGGCTATTCCAATGTCCAGCCTGCCGGCTGGCTATTTAAACCTGTTTGCTATTCAGGTGGCCAGCCCACTAGCTAGTTAGCCAGTTGCCTAGCAAGCAAGTCAACCAGGTACCTAGCTAGTTAAGATAGGTGACTAGCTTGTAGCCAAACAGTTAGCTAACGAGTTAAATCAGCTGACTAGCCAGCTAGCCACCAACTAGCTAATCAGCTAGTTAAGTCAGATAGATAGCCAGCTAGCTAGTTAAGTGAGCTAGCAAGTCAGCTAATTATTCAGTTAGCTAGTTAAGTCCACTAGGTAGTTATGTTGCTAGTCAGCTATCTAGTTAATTCAGCTAGCTAGTCAGCTAGATAGTTAAGTTAGTCAACAAATCAGCTAGTTATTTAGACAGCCAGTTACTAGCAACACTGCTACCTGGTGAGCTAACTAGTGGGCTCACTAGCTTTCCATCAGGTCAGTTAACTAGCAGACTCGCTCATCCTCCAAGTGGTCAGCAAACTATTCATCTTGCATGACAGCCAACAGGTCAACTAACTTGTCGGCTTGCTCCCAGGCCAAAAGGTCTGCTAACTAGTCAGCTCCCTTGCCAGCCGAATAGTTAAGTCAGCTCACTGGTAGGCTCATTAGCTGGCCAACTAGTTATGGCAGCGCATGCGTCAGCTCACTTGCCAGCAGAGTAGTTAATTCAGCTGACCAGTCAGATCTCTCATTGGCCAACTAGTTAAGTTGGCTCACCTGTCTGCTCAGTCACCGGTTGACCTCAACTAGTCAGCTGAACTTTCAGCCTACTAACCATACAACTAGTTGTCAGCTAACCAATTGGCTGACTAGTGGGACAACTTCTCAGTCAACTAGTTAGGTCAGCTATAGAGTCGGCCAACTAATTAGGTGAGCAAACTACTCAGCCAAACACTTACAGAGACTAACTATAGGGCCAACTGCTCTGCCAACTAATTAACCAAGCTAAATAGTCAGCCGATTAGTCGACCAACTTGTTAAGCCAGCTAACAAGTTCACCGAGTACTCAGCCAACGTGTTAAACCAGCTAGCTAGATGGCTAACTCATCAGCCAAGTTAAGTCACCTAGCTAACTCATTATCCAACTAGCTAAGTCAGCTATTTCACTCGT
>NW_007038945.1:0-609 GCF_000164805.1 Carlito syrichta | reverse complement strand
TAAAAAAAAAATCCATCTATCTATCTATCTATCTATCTATCTATCTATCTATCTATCTATCTATCTATCTATCTATGCTGGATGTGGTAGTGTGCACCAGTAGTTCCAGCTACATGGAAGGCTGAGGTAGAAGGATTGCCTGAGCCCAGCAAAGCGAGGCTGTGGTGACTGTGAGCATGCCACTGCACTCCAGTCTGGGCAACAGAATGAGATTCCGACTCAAAAAAATATATATATGTTTACATTGTTGTGCAACTAATCACCAGAGCTTCGTTATCTTGTAAAACTGAAACTCTATACCTATTAAATAATGACTTATAATTTTCCCCTTTCTCCAACCCCTGGCAACCACCCTTCCACTTTCTGTCTTTATGAACTTGACTACTCTAGATATCTCGTATAAATGGGATCATACAGTATTTGTCCTTTAGTGACTGGTTAATGTTATTTATGATAATTTTCTTGCGGTTCATCATCTTGATGTAGCATCTAACAGGATTTCCTTTTTAAAGTCTGGTAAGCCGGGCTGGGTGACTCAGTCTGTAATCCCATGCTTTGGGAGGCTGAGGTGAGTGGATTGCCTAAGCCTGCGGGTTCAAGACTCGCCTG
>NW_007038944.1:0-1071 GCF_000164805.1 Carlito syrichta | reverse complement strand
TTCCACCTCAGTATTCCAAGTAGCTGGAACTACAGGCGCACACACCATGCCCGGCTAATTTTTTTGATTTATTGTAGAGACGAGGTCTCACCAAGTAACCCAGGCTGGTCTCAAACCCATGGGCTCAGGCAATCTTCTTATCTCAGCCTCCCAAAGTGCTAGGATTATAGAAGTGAGCCACTGTGCTCGGCCCCATCCCCATGATTTAATTCAAGTGCTTAGTTTTAGAAAATGAACAAATACAACCTTTTAATTTTCTACTCACCATGTTAAAATTTGAGTGAATCCCAACAAGTCACTCACTCCTTCTTTTCCTTTTCCGCCAGATCGCCTTCTGAGGGCCTCCAAGTTATATGCACCCCCAAACGAACTACTCACACCGGACTCAACCAAAGAAAGAGGAAGTGATCTGTTCCAAAGCCAGGGGGAAAACTGTGTGGAATTCAGAAATAATACATCTGTATATTGTCGTGTGTGGACGATTTAAGGGATTTTAAAGGATCGTTTAACCATATGCTAATTTTGTCCAATGAGTTGACAAGAGAGCTTTTTCCAGTGATAGACAATACCTGAATTCATTCAGCACTCAACAAATATTTTTTAGTCTTTGTTTTTTGGGTTGAGGTTTCACTCTGTCACCCAGGCTGAAGTACAGTGGCACAATCCCAGCTCACCGCAGCCTCGACCTCCTGGGCTCAGGTGATCCTTCTTCCTCAGCCTCCCAAGTAGCTGGAATACAGGCCTGTGCCCCCAAGTCCAGCTAATTTTTTTATTTTTTGTGTAGACAAAGCCTCGCTATGTTGCCCAGGCTGGTTTCAAACTCCTGAGCTCAAGCAAATCCTCTCACCCTGGCTTCTCAAAGTGCTGGAATTACAGGAGTGAGCCACCACACCTGGCCTCAACAAATATTTCTGAGCTCTTATTATGTCTCAAGCACTAGTCTAGTAGCTGAGGATCTAACAGAGAACAAAAGACAAAAACCCCTGCTTTTATGAAGCTGATGGATGAAGCATACATTAAGTGTATGTTAACTAGTGTGTAGAAAGAACAAGGAAGAGAGCGGAATCACTG
>NW_007038943.1:0-641 GCF_000164805.1 Carlito syrichta | reverse complement strand
AGAGAGAGAGAGAGAGAGAGAGAAAGAGTGTGATGAGGACTGGATAATTAGAAGAGTTTCCAATGGCCAATGCTGAAATAATTTGAATATATATATATATATACATATATATATATATATATATATATATGATTGAAAAAAATAAACCAATCTGAGAACAGAGACAAGCATCATGCACAGAAGACCTCCAAATAATTTATGGAGGTACTTAGCCTTTAAAAAAGAGAATGTAACTTCCTATTCCTTAAATATTCCTAGTGACCAAAGAGTACAGTATAGCAAAAAGAAAGGAAAGAGTAAGTTTACAGTGGAGAAACATGACAAATGACCTCTGTCAGGTGATTGAGGGAAACATTAATGGTGAATATCTATGTTGATTGTATATACCTTTAATAAGGTGGGATGGAAATCACACTTTTCCTGTGGTATTCCTCTCCCAAACCCAAAACTCATTAACACCAATCTAATTATGAGGAAGGAAGAATTCCTATAAAGGTGAATTCTGCAAAATATTTGACTAGTCATCCTCAAAATTGTCAAGGTCATTTTAAAAAAAGGAAAATCCAAGAAATTGTCACAACCAAGTGAAAAGTAAGGAGACATGAAAACTAAATGTAATGTGGCACCCTGGATGGAATTCT
>NW_007038942.1:0-598 GCF_000164805.1 Carlito syrichta | reverse complement strand
GGGGGTCGGAGGTGGGGAAACGTGCAGCTACTTGGGGAAAGAATTTGGTTGTTTCCTGGAGAATTAAATGCACACTTACCATATGCCTCAGCAATTTCATCCCTAGGTATTTACCCAAGAGAAGTGAAAACACAAAGACTTATGCGCACATACTCTTAAGTTTTTTTCCATAGCATCCAGAAATTGAAATAACCTTAATGTCCATCTATAAGTCAATGGACAGACAAGGTGTGGTACATCATGCCATCAAATATTATCCAGCCAAAAAGAAACAAACTGCTGATCCGTGCTGCGACAGGGACAGAACCCAGAAGTCGTTATCCTAAGTGGAGGAGCCAGACACAGGACTCCCTCTGCGATTCTGTTCGTGTGGAATGTCCAGGAAGGGCGCTCTAGGGCCAGGAGGCAGGTCACAGCTGCAGGGCGAGGTTGGAAGGTGGGGACAGGTCATGACTGGGTGGGCAGATGGAGTGATGGAAATCTTCTGCAACAGGTTCCTGGGGATGGCTGCACTACCTGGAAAATTTGCTGAGCATCTGAATTGTCCACTTGAAATGAGTGAATTATTCGAAAGGCAAAATATGCCTTAGTCAAGTGT
>NW_007038941.1:0-601 GCF_000164805.1 Carlito syrichta | reverse complement strand
TGGTGAGACCTCATCTCTACAATAAATCACACACAAAAAAACTAGCCAGGCATGGTGGCATGCATCTGTAGTTCTAGCTATTTGGAAGGCTAAGGTAGAAGGATCGCCTAAGCCCATCAAGTTAAGGCTGCAATGGCTGTGAGCGTGCCACTGCACTCTGGCCTGGGTGACAAGAGTGAGACTCCAACTCAAAAAAAAAACAAGATACGACTGGTTTGTAGTTATAGGGTGTCAGGAACTTTTCAAATTTCCTCTTGTTTTGTCTATTTCTGAAACAGCTTTTCTTACATTCCCTGTTATAAAGAAGGGCTGGGTGCAAGTTTCTGGTTCATTTTTATACTGAAGATGTAGCCCTTTGAAGTCTCAGATTTAAAAGAGAGAAGAGTTGCTACTCCAATCTTTACTTTGTACAGACTCTGGTGCTTTATATATGGCCTCCTTGGCCCCCTTTTATATTTGAAATGCCATGAAATTGGAAACTGCAGATATGGTTTCTTGTATTTGGAATATACCTTCTGGACAAAGTGCCTTTGGAAGTCCCCTTTCTCTACTGCTTTTGTCTGTACTTTGATTTTTGCCTGATAATGCCTTATCATTTTGT
>NW_007038940.1:0-784 GCF_000164805.1 Carlito syrichta | reverse complement strand
GGTTATTCCTTCATGCCTTCCCCGCCATCGCCCTTCAGCTTTCTCTCTCTCTGCCTTGGAGAATCACAGCCTGAGATGCTTCAAATGGGTCACACTTGCCCCTCTTCACATCACAGTGGGACGCTTCTCTGAGCTGCTGTGTTTGATTTAGGTCAAGAACTAGGGCGGACTTCTCAGCTGGAGCCTAGACTACCATCAGCTCTCCCAGCCTTTTAGGGGAAATAAAAGTGGGGGTGATAATTTTACTTTGAAGCTGAAGTTTGTGGCGATTAGGGGCACATGAAAAATTCTGTGAGAATTCTGGATTTCCAATTGGGAAATCCAGAAGGATTCCATGGAGGGGGAGGATTTGCACTGGATTTCCCATTTCCTTGAGAAAAAAATACGGTCTAGCCAGTTACACAGGAGGTACTTGATAAATGCAAAATGGAATATCTACAAATGAGTATTAGTTCTAACTTTCCTGATGACACAGAGGTCATGACTTTGACAGAAGTCAAAGACAGAAGTCAACGGTCCGTGTGCATGAGTGTACAGGCATGTGTATTGAGGGCAGGGTGTCCATGTATATACACCTGAATGTGTGCAGTGCATGCATGTGTGTGAGCACATGTGTGTGCAGGTGGCTGTGCATGTGTATATGCATGTGTGCATGCCTGTGTGTATGTGTTCATGTGTGTGGACTGCCCTCCTGTTGTTGTTGCCTGCTGTCCCTCCAGGGACTTTCTGTCTCAACCTCTCCCTGTGAGTGGTGCTTTCGCCTCACTGCCCTGCGTGGCATCCC
>NW_007038939.1:0-615 GCF_000164805.1 Carlito syrichta | reverse complement strand
GTCCCGAGCTTAGATACCCTTGGAGTGATGCTCTGCTGCCACCTTCTTGAGTTTCTTAACTTATTCCGAGCAAAGGGCTCAGCACTGGCATCCTGGGCTCCACAGATGTTGCGCTGGGACCCATCTGGAGACGTGTGCCTTCCCTCGACCCTCGTCTGCTCCCTCCCCTGCCATCCTACCAGGCCTGTTCTTCCCACCTTCCCTCAGTCCCTGCTTCACTATTCTGGGCACATTAGAGCCAGGCTGTGGGAAACTGTGGTCTTGGCTGCATTGCTTAACCTGCTTGTCCCTCAGTTTCCTCTTGTGTCAAGAGGGGTTGATAATAGTAAGTACCTGAAGTGACGTTAAAGCCGTTCAAAAGCTGGTCCCGGTAAAGGGCTAACACAGAGCCTGGCACAAAGTCTGGCTGTCTTTTGATGGTGTCACTTGCTGGGGACTGAGTGACTCTGTCCCTTCCGACTGACCCACCCCTCGCCACAGTGAAGGCATGAGGAGGCAGGGCCGTCAGGAGCGGCTGTGTCAAGAGGACTCTGCCCTAGCGGCTGTGTCAAGAGGACTCTGCCCTCATGGGTGAGATAAGCGCCCGCATAAAGAAGCCCCGAGAACTGCCCCCCC
>NW_007038938.1:0-621 GCF_000164805.1 Carlito syrichta | reverse complement strand
GACAGAGAGACAGTGTGTGTGTGTGTGTGTGTGTGTGTGTGTGTGTGTGTGTGTGTGTGTTTGTGTGTATGTGCATGTCTGGTTTTGGTATCAGGGTAATACTGGCTTTATAGGATCAGTTTGGAAGAGCTTCCTCCTCTTCAATTTCTAAAATACTATGGTTTACATAAATATGCTACGATGACTGAAGTTTAAAAGGAGTGGCTATTTAATTTTCCTTTTTTATTATCCCCAAATTAAAAAAATTAATATATAACCATAAAAACTATTACATATAAGCATGACTCTATGATACTTAACAATTGAAGGAGTTAAATAAAATTTTGGAACTACATAGAAATAATTCAGTTTAAGTTTAATGTTTAGGTTTGGTCCCAGAACAATCTTAACCTCACAAAGAACACATATATTTGCATCTTATTCCTAAACCATGAAAGTTAATTTAATCAGTTCCAGGCATGTTTTATAAAGCCCACAGTTCTGTGACACAAGATCACACTGATCCAGAGTTTTTCAGATGTCTAGTTTTTTAACCCACATTAATGCAGCTACATAATTAAATGAATCATTTCATTATTTCCTCACACCATCCAAAAATTTAGTAAGAAATAACAAATGTTG
>NW_007038937.1:0-956 GCF_000164805.1 Carlito syrichta | reverse complement strand
TATCCCACTCCAATTATTAAAGACCCACTCTTTTTTTCACTAATGCATTAACTTTAGATCAAGGGACTTATCAGTTTTCCCTTTACATGAAGTACCCTACTATCAGTTCACATTGTAATTCAACCACTTACAGGATCAGATTTTAGTTCCCAAAAATCTCACCATGTAGGTTTAACAAGCATGGAAATCTTTTAGGGAAGTCAAACAATCTTTATGATCCTCTACTCTGTAACTTAAACTGGAAATTGAAAACCTTGAACCTGTCATTTGCATTCTCCAAGTTCTCCAGTGCATTTATATGAACTGACATCTATTGCAACAGCTACTTTATCTTCTACAGCATTGCCTCGTGTGGGCATTTGATTTCAGGTAACTAAAGATTCAAGTGGCTCTTTTATCATTTACTGTGAAGGACTACCCATGTCTCATTGGAACAGGCATCATATCTTGGTGCTTCTTTCACATTTCTTAGGCGTTCTCTTCTACAAGCTGTAGGTTGTTTACTGTGAATACCTGTGGCTTTCTGCCTGAGAACGTCTCTTTGTTCCTGATTCAGGAGCATGCTCAACCTGAATATTAGGAAAGACAAATAGACTTTAGGAAGCAACCTTCAACCAAAAATAAATGGTAAGTTAATACATAGAAACTTCGTATTTATCCCTTGCCTGGGCTTACCCTGTGTGATCATATACTTTGTCGACTGCAGCACTGTTGAGCTCCAGTTACACAGCAAAGTCTTAATACTTTTAAATTATCTTCCTTCTCCTTGCTGTCTTATTTCCCCACTTTCTTAATTGTGTTTCATGGGATCATCTTTCAGTTGCAAATTCTTGTCTCAGAGTCTGCTTACTGAGGAAACCAGACAAAGATATCCACAGTCCACTCACAATAAGGTCGTTACTGCCCTAAATATAATCTAATCAATTTCAGAGTCTTGTCTTTCAGATTTGTCCCCT
>NW_007038936.1:0-884 GCF_000164805.1 Carlito syrichta | reverse complement strand
TCACTGGAAAGACCACCGCCTGCAAGACCAGGGGCCTGGATACCCCTCTCAGGTAAGAGATGAAGGCAGTGTACCCCTGCTGAGACTGTGAACAGATCTCTGCCTGTCCATCTCCCCCACACCAGGGCCCTTTCTCTCACTGACACCCTGTGAAGTGTCTAAAATAATGGGCACTGCTTAAAGACTGCTTGGCCGAGGGTCCTGCCAGCAATGCTCTTCTCTGAAATGTATTGATTTTTATTCCACAGTTCAAGAAAACTAATCTGGATCATGAAAGCCCGAGTGGAGAGCTATCAAGCTCAAAGGGTGGTTTTTCAGTGAGGGCTTCTTTCGCGTGAGAATTAGTCATTGATCTTTCCTGAGACGTTTTGAAGAGGAGCCTTCAGTAAGATGATCCAAACTCGTTCTGATGTGGTGAGGTGCTCAGCTCAGCCACGGGTGCCAGCTCCCTGGAAAGAGGCAAATTCCATCCCGGCCTGCCTGAACAACAGAGCCCACAAACCCACACGAGGCTTAAGGGAGGGGCCCCTTGGAGAGAGATGGGGAGAGGCTCCTACATGAAGCTTCTGATTCCAGTGCCCAAATACAAGACCAGGAACAAAGCAAGTAGCAGCAGACTGTGATCATGGCTGCTTGACTGAACCCTGTTTCTTGCTCTCTGTACTGGATTTAACTGTGTCCCCCCCCAAATAATTCATGTCTACCCAGAGCCTCAGAATGTGACTTTATTTAGGAGTAAGGTCTTAGCAGATGTAACTATTAAGATGGGGTCATACTGGATTAGAATGGACACTGAATCCAATGTGACTGGTGTCCTTCTAAGAAAAGAAACATGGTTGGGTTTGGGGGCTCACATCTGTAATCCTAGTTACTTGGGAGGCTGA
>NW_007038935.1:0-1174 GCF_000164805.1 Carlito syrichta | reverse complement strand
AGTGCTTGGATTTAAAGAGAAAGACTCCTATAAAGTTCTTGAGGAAATGGAACCCAAGGTTCCTGGTCCCTTTTCAAAGACACACTAAAAATGTGGCTACATAGAAACCCAGATTGCTGATTAAACCTTATCAAGAGTCTTTGTAGATTTAGGCGATACAGAACTCCAAGAACCGGATTCCCTTTCCGTTTTCAGCAAGATGCCCTGAATTTCCCTGTCCATGTGAATTCCAAAAGCCTGTGAACAAAAATGCAGATGCCAAGACGTCCTGGGCAAGTGGAATCAAGGATCCTGGTAACATTTTAATAATTTGTACTAAATATTTGTCAACTGGAAAGCCCTCGGCCCCTCTACTAATAAAGTACAATTGGAAATTTAAAGATTACCAAGTTCATCGTAAGACCAAAGTTGCATCCAAATACGGCAATACGATAATTTTTTCCGGGAATCTGGCCTTAATTTTCCCGAGGAACTTAAGGGATTTGTACTACCTGATAACCTATTACAACTCTCAAGAGGACCAGAATGTTTAAGGAGTCTTGAAATGACTGATTCATAAAACCCACGAGCCGAATATCTCTGAAACATGAGACAAGCTCGAAGCCTTGATTATTGTTTATACCGCATCAAGACGTCCTGAGAATATTTCGGATTTTGGAATAGTGTTCACAGTTTCCTTATTCTTCTTTACCGAGGGGCCGTGTAAATATTGTGATGGAGGAATCTTGTAATAGAGGTTTCTTAGTTCTCCTTAGTTAGAGATCTTGTAGATTTTGCATATGAGGACTGCTATTACATATGTTCCAGCTTCTAAACCCTGAGACTTGTGTAGCCCACAGCAGATAGCCTATTGACTTTAAGGACTGAGGACTGCTATAACCCTGATTCTTTTTCTTCCTTGGCAAGTGGCTGTGTATTTTCCTGTATATTAGGACTCTCAATAGATACATATTACTTCGAAACTCTGATTGTATTTGGAAAATTCCAAGATGCTCTGTAGATTTTTGGGATTGAGGACTCGTGTAGCCCAGATTCTTTATTCGATCTTAGCAAAAGGTAATGGAGTTGCCTGTAAATAAAGAATCCATTTTCCAGATTCATGTTCGAAAACACCGTGATTCATGTTTAGCCCATAGCAAGATGACCTTAAGCTTTTTTGGGATTGAGGACCTGA
>NW_007038934.1:0-641 GCF_000164805.1 Carlito syrichta | reverse complement strand
CCAACTCAAAAAAAAAAAAAAAATTGACAACTTATAATTATGTCATTAGATAAAGGAAAAGGGGAAGGAATCTTCCAAAGTAAGAAGTCAAGAAAGGCTTTACTACACGAGAAGACCTGTGACCTGAGTCCTGAAGGATAGCTAGCCAGCTACAGAATGGGTGGGAGGCAGAAGTAGAGCAGCTGGAACTCAAGAAGGATGTGGCCAAGCCTGATGCATTGCAGCATCCACCATTTGACCTTTTCCAGAACAAATCATTTCTCTCAACTCATTCTAACCAACTCTCTCATGCCCTCTAATTCCCAATCCAAATATTTCTATATCTTCTAAAGGTAAGGGGTGTCACTTACTAGGGTGTTTAGTCCCATGTGACTTTCCTGGGTTTTGCTCCTTGGGCTACTTTTTATTATCTATCTCTCTATCCTCACCTTTTCCCTTGATTCCTTTTTTTGCAGGACTCAACATGCACATGTGTCTCATACCTTAGAACAGTTCTCAAAAAAGCATCTCCTGTCTGCTACAATTCTTCAAAATTACAACCTGTCATTTCATTCTCCCTATTCTCATTTTTCATTCTCTCCATGGACCCTGTGAACTGGTTTAGTCTCCTTCACTCCACTGAACAAAAGAGATAGAAGAAT
>NW_007038933.1:0-643 GCF_000164805.1 Carlito syrichta | reverse complement strand
GCCACTACACTCCAGTCTGGGCAACAGAGTGAGACTCCAACTCAAATAAATAAATAAATAGAATTGCATTTTCTGTTTTGCTGTGAAAGTGTTATTGTCATAATTTTTTCTTTTAATAAAGGTTCAGGAAAAGTCTTAAATTTACTTTAGTTCTCACACACAAAATCCCTGATTTGTATTCTCTTTTCTTCTTCTGTTTCTTTTGAGTCAGAGTGTCATTCTGTTTCCCAGACTGGAGTGCAGTGGCATGATCACAGCTCACTGCATCCTCAACCACCTGGGCTCAGGAAATCCTTCAACCTCAACCTGTTGGCAAGTTGGAACTACAAGTGTGCACCATCATACCCGGCAAATTTTTTAAATTTTTTGTAGAGACAAGATCTTGCTGTGTTGCCCAGGCTGGTGTGAAATTCTTGGGCTTGAGCAGTCCTCTCACCTCAGCCTCCTAAAGTGCTGGGATTACTGGCATGAGCCACTATGTGTGTTATTTTCTTTTGTATATCACTTGTATATCACTTGTGCAGTAGGAAAGCTCTTCAAACTTTGCCATTTGCCCACTGTTTCTGGCAAGAAGTTTTGTTTGAAAACACAGGCATTCCATCTTCTTCTGAGGGCCTCCCTAAATTTCTCATGATCTCTGCAG
>NW_007038932.1:0-788 GCF_000164805.1 Carlito syrichta | reverse complement strand
TGCCTTATGTAAGATGGACATCTTCACAATGTTGATTCTTCCAATCCATGAGCATGGGATGATTACTGTATTTATAATGCTACAGTTACTATATTTTCTGTTTAAGAAAGACTTCTCTAAATTTGATTTACCATGATTAGCTATGTTAATACCAAAGTAGAGAAAATCATTAGTGGAATATTGTTTTCCCATCAGTTACTCCTCCAGCAATATATACCCAAATCTAAGAGGAAAATACTTATCCTAAATACAGCAATTCACTTTTCTGTCTTGGTGAGAAAATAATTGCAGCATAGCTGTATAAATAGCATTTTCCTTTGAAGATGCAGTATGTTGCCAAAGGTTGAGGATATTCTAAATGAAAATAACTTCTCATTATACTAAATAATTTCTCATTAATAATTAGATACTAGACAACTTCTTGCTTTCTTAAAGTTTGACTTTTTTTTTCCTAGAAAGAAGAATTTTGAAGATCCAACAAATAAACATTTTGGCTAATCGTGATCTAGCATTAGACCAAATACATGAATAAATAATATTCTCCTTTAAATAAAATAATAGCACTCTGTTATTTAAGAGTTTCTCATGATAGAATATGCCCTAATATAAAGTCCTAGATTCTAATTCTGACTCTGCCACTACTAGCTTTGTGGCCTTGGACATACTACTCAACCTCTCTGAACTTCTATTTCCACATTTGTAAAATAAAAATCCAGTTTCTTTAAAGCTCCATTTTTCTCTGAAATTATTCTCAAGAGAAGTTGTGTCATGATGGGTCCATTTAATTG
>NW_007038930.1:0-835 GCF_000164805.1 Carlito syrichta | reverse complement strand
CAACTTGGTGAGACCTCATCTCTACAATAAATCAAGAAAAATTAGCTGGGCATGATGGCAATATTTAGCAAACTGTAATACATCCCTGCAACAGGCACAAAGGCTCACTGGAGGCAGTAAGTCTATGACATACATTGACATATGACTGTGGGGTTGGGAACATGCCCTGGTCTACAAAATTCTAATAATGAACATATGAACTTTCAAAAGAGGAACTTCATTCAAGTGCATTCAACAGGAGCTCACCCAACATTCTAACAGGTTTGGTAACAGAGGGAGCTCCATGTGTGCTCTGGTATCAGACAACTCAGGTTCAACCCCAGCCCTGCTTCTTCTTAGCTATGAGAATATGGAACAATAATTTTACCTCTCTGTAGCTCAATTTCCTCCTCTGTCTAAGGAGAATAATAACAGCACCTAATTCCTATGGTGATTGTGAGGATTAAGTGAAATTACATGTGGAACAAAAGTAAAAAAAGACAAGAAAAGCAACTGTTACATGATAAGCACCCAATGAACTTTAGACCATGGTTATTTGAAGCTCAACTGAATGCCTAGAGGCATTTTACACTCAGTATGTCCAAAATCAAATTCCTTTTCCCTCAAAGCTTTATTGAGTTATAACTAAAATACAAAAACAAAAAAAATTATTGTGCACAATTTGATGAGTTTGGACATATGCAAACACCCATGATACCATCACCACAATCAAGGTAACAGACATATCCAACATCTCCAAAGTTTCCTTGCATTCATTTTTTAAAATGTGTGTGTGTCTGAGATACCACCTAACTCCAGTCAGAATGGCAATTATCAACAACTCAAAAAATAACAG
>NW_007038929.1:0-1060 GCF_000164805.1 Carlito syrichta | reverse complement strand
GCAATCCACTCACCTCAGCCTCCCAAAGGTGTGGGATTACAGGCTGAGTCACCGAGCCCGACTTATACAAATTTTAAAAAGGAAAAAGAAAAGGTGTAAAAGACTTGAAGTATCAGAAACCTACTATGAGGTATGATTTACTATTGGTGGAGGAGTCCACATGGAAAACATGAGAAGGAATACAGGCAACTCTAAGAGCAGAGATTGGCTCTGGCTGAAAGCCAGTAAGGAAAGGAATACATCAGTCCTATGACTTCAAGTTTTTTGAGAGATGCATTATAAAATATTTCAAATAAAATGAGGTGTCCTGGATTTGAAACAGGTAACAGATATAGAGGAAACAAGATTGGCCATAAATTGATAACTGTTGAAGCTAGATGGTGGGCAGCTGAAGTGATCATTATACTGTTCTCTCTAATTTGAGATACATGTGTGTGTTTTTTCACAAACTTTCATAAATACCATTGTACATATCATTGTGCTCATTAGTGTTTTTTACAGGATAAATTTCAAGATAGCATTTTTTACAGGTTAAATTTCAAGCCAAAGAGTATGAATATGTTAATAAGTACTATCAAAGTGCCCTTTTAAAAGTTCAACTGACCCTTGTACTTTGGGAGGCCAAGGTTGGAGGATCACTTGAGCCCAAATGTTTAAGACCAGCCTGGGAATACAGTGAGAGTGTTGCTACAAAAAAGTCTAAAAAGTTAGCCAGGAACATGGTGACAGCAGCGTATGCCTATAATCCCAACTACTCAAGAGTCTGAGATGATGAGGATCATTGGACACCAGAGGTTCAGGGCTACAGTGAGCTATGGTTATGCCACTGCTCTGCTCTCCAGCCTGGTTGACAGAGCAAGACCCTGTCTCTTAAAAAAAAAATATCCATGTGATACAGATTTTTCAGGTCAGCCTGGGCTTCAAGAGCATAAGCTCAATGGGTCAGTCAGCTGAGTCCCAGAGAGTGTCATCTCGATGGGCTTCCAAGCCTTGCCCCTTGCTCTAATGGGCAGGCAAACCAAGCCCTGGGACTGTTGCTCATTCTGTGGCTGGCAAGCCT
>NW_007038928.1:0-671 GCF_000164805.1 Carlito syrichta | reverse complement strand
GTTGATGTTAAAATTTAATTTTACTGTGGTATGGAGCAAGAATGAAAGTGGCAAGGGGTAAGATTAGATAGGTAGAAGAGAGTAGATTAAATGATGCCGAACATCTTTTAGGATATAGTAATGACCTTGTACTTTACTCTGAGTGAGATGAGAAGTCATTGTGGGTTTTGAAAAGAGTGTAGTGACATGCTCCAAAACTGGATTTAAAAGGATCATTTTGCTTCTGGAAAGAGAGAGACTAGGGATAGATGGATGGTGAGGGCAGAAGCAGGGGGTTCAGACAGGAAGCTGTTACAACAGTTAAGAGCGATAATGAAGGCTTGAGCCGTTGTGGTATTGATAGAAGTAGTAAGAAATGGTTAGAATCAGGATATGTTTTGAAAGTAGAGATGACAGAATTTGTTGATAGATTGGATGATGGTTATGAAAGTAGAAAGTAGTCAAAGAAGATTCTGAGATTTTTGCTTTGAGCAACTACAAGATTACAGTCACCATTTATAGAAATAGGAAAGACTGGGAGGAACAGGTTTGTAGAAGGGAGTTAGGCCTTTGATTTTAGATATATTACTTTTTAAGATGCTATTAGATAACCAAAAGGAGATGTCAAGTGGACATTTGTATATGTAAGTCTGAAATTCAGAGAAGTTCACATTGGAGACAAAAATTTGGGC
>NW_007038927.1:0-742 GCF_000164805.1 Carlito syrichta | reverse complement strand
CCCCCCCCCCAAAAAAAAGGGATAGATACGTTGATCTCCCAACTAACTCCTTTAATGTCAGAGCTGGGGTTAAAACCCAAGTAGCCTTATCCCCATGTATACAGTGCTCCTAAGCTTGTCCTTAGGTACAGAAAAAGTATTTTTTGCTCTAGTTAATAAAATGAATTATGGTTATCAGTCAGTCAGACGTTACTTCCTAAACCTGCTGCAAATAACCTGAAAAGTCATGTGGTAGAGCCCTATTAAGTTATATCAAGCAAGTTACTTCAGATCAGTTTAGACATTTGACCTATTATAGACTAAAAGATATCCCTGGAACAAAGAATACAGCTCACAAGATTTTTTTCTTTCACTTCTTTTTTGTCCTTGTTAACTTTTACTGTATTTGCTTTCTCTTTCCCACTCTCTCTATATAGATACACTTTCTGCTGAACCATTTGCAAATAAGTTGCAGACATCATGAACATTAACCTAATTTCAGCATGTATCTCCTTAAGGTCATTGTGTTACATAGCTTCACTAAGATTATCATACTTAAGAAGATAATATATTCAGATTTCCCCAGTATCTCAGAAATGTATGCATTTTTACCTCAAAATGTTTTGATTTAGGATTCAACCAAGGCTTACACATTGTGTAAAAGAATACTACACAGTAATGTTGTGTACTTTATTGCATTCTGCCATGAAACACTAGTGTTGGAACCCATGTTTGGGATGCTAAGTTTAATCACTTCTCTTAT
>NW_007038926.1:0-1026 GCF_000164805.1 Carlito syrichta | reverse complement strand
ACTTAAATAGTTAGCTAACTTGTGAGCTACCTGACTTAGTTAGCTGACTTAGCTAGCTAGCTGGTTAGCTATCTGACTTCGCTAGCTCACTTAACAAGTTGGCTAATGAGATAGCTAGTTAAATTAACGAGTTGTTTACCTAGTTAGCTAACTGTTTTAACTAGTTGGTAAACGAGTTGAAAAGCTGACTTAAGTAGTTGGTTAACGAGTTTGCTAGGTGACTTAACTTGTTGGCTGGTTTAACACGTTGGCTGAATACTCAGCCAACTTTTTATCTGGTGTAACAAGTTGTTTGACTAGTCGGCAGACTAGTTACCTGGTTTAGAGAATTGATTGACTTGTTGACCCATTATTAGTTCTGTTGACTTGTTGGATGGCTGGTGTGATGACCTAACTAGTTAGCCGACTAGTAAGGAGATGAGATAGCTGACCTAACTTGTTTATGTCTAGTTAGCTGAGGTAACTTGTCAACTGACAATTTGACCGACTAATCGGCCGATTGTTTAGCTAACTTAACTAGATTGCCGGATAGTAGGCCGACCAGTTAACAGACTAAACTAGTCAGCCAGCAAGTGAGCCGACAGGTGAGCTGACTTAAGTAATTGTCTGATGAGTGAGCCGACTGGTCGGCTGACTAATTTGAGTGAGCTGACTTGTCAGCTGATTTAATTATTTGACCGGCGAGTGAGCTGATTGGTCAGCTGAATTTAGTTGGCTGGCATGTGAGCCTACTGGTCAGAGGACTTAACTAGTTGGCTGGCGTGTGAGCTGACTGGTGAGCCAACATAACTTGTTACCTGGCAAGTGAGCCCACTGGCGAGTTCCCTTAACTACTCAGCTGGTGAGTGATCTGACTGGTGAGCTGACTTAACTATTTGGCTGGCGAGCAAGCCAACTAGCTAGCTGACCTGTTGAGCTGTGAGCAAGCTGACAAGTTAGTTGCACTGTTGGCTAGCAAGTGAGCCGACTAGTTTGCTGACCAGTTGGCAGGCAAGGGTGCTGACTACTTAGGTGACCTGATGGAAA
>NW_007038925.1:0-683 GCF_000164805.1 Carlito syrichta | reverse complement strand
TTATAAACTGACTTGCACTAGTAGGTATACAATAAATATTTATTGAATAATGACCCTCATACCCATAAATATTGACTGTCATCTTTAAAGTATGTTTGATACATTTAGAACTTTAAAGTGATTCTCCATCAATGCTTTAACACTTTTGTTCACTAAGGACTTTAAATATTTTTATATGTTTGTAGAAATTATATTCTTTGTCATGATTTCATCACACATTGTATGAAATATAATACAATATCTTCAAGGGCTTCTAACTTTTTATTTGCATTTATCTGACATATCTTTTACTCGTTTTAATTTTCAACAAGTTATATCTGTTATAAATGTCAACCATATAATTGGGTTTTGTTTTTTATCCCAACCTGAAAATCAACACCTAGGATTAGGAAAGTTTCAGTCATATTTATTTATTTTTAAATGCTCTTTACTGTCTCCTTAGTTTATGTTGATAAACAAGATGCCTTTTTGACTTCCGCATTTTTCAGCGGTTATCTTTCACTTTTTCAGGTCATAATTCCTTTTTGTATTTAGGAACACAATAATAGCTCCTGACTTCTTGAGGAATTTGGAAGCTTTTACTTTATATACTACTATATTATCTCATGATATTTGCTAATCTGTCTAGAAATTTTGTCCTAGATTATTATTTCTGAATTGTTTTCAGATCTTTCAAGAATCTC
>NW_007038924.1:0-747 GCF_000164805.1 Carlito syrichta | reverse complement strand
TATCTATCTATCTATCTATCTATCTATCTATCTATCTAGAAGGGGGATCTCACTCTGTCGGCCAGGCTGGAGTACAGTCGCACGACCACAGCTCACTGCAGCCTTGACCTCCTGGGCTCAGGTGACCCTTATGCCAGTCTCCTCCCATGTAGCTGGGACTACAGGTGCTTGCCACCATGCCTGGCTACCTTTTTTTCAGAAACGAGGTCTTGCCATGTTGCCCAGGCTGTGCCCGAGCCATCCTCCCGCCTCTGCCTCCCAAAGTGCTAGGGTTACGGGCGTGAGCCACTGTGCTCGGTCAGAATCTTTTCATTTTGATGAACAGCAGTCCCCTACGTATGAACGACTTCTGTTCTGAGAGCACATTCATAAGTCCAAGAAAGTTAGCCTAAGTATCCAGCTAACAATCAGCTAGATCGTACTGTACTGTAATAGGGCTATAATACTTTTCACACAAATAATACATTAAAAAATATACTACACTGTGCAGTAACACAAAAGCACAACCACTTGTAGAGGGTGCACAGAAGTGACGATGTTCGCCAGACATGTGAACTAACACGTGATTGGACATGTGAATGCACATTCGCATCTTTGAAAGTTCACAAATGAAGGTTTGCACATAAGGGACTTATTATTATTATTATTATTATTATTATTATTTTTAGTTGGAGTCTCACTCTGTCGCCAGACTGGAGTGCAGTGGCCACTCCCGGCCATCACAGCCTCGACCTGCTGGGCTCCAGC
>NW_007038923.1:8217-13073 GCF_000164805.1 Carlito syrichta | reverse complement strand
CTCAGTGCCTATTCTGGATATGGCTGTGCATGCTAAGCACAGACTACAATGATATACAAGATAGTATAAATAATGGATTGGAAGGGAGAAATATCAAAGTCTGGGAGACATATGCCAAGATCAGTAAAGTGATCCTAGAAAGTGGCACTGGGTAGGAAAATATATAATAAAAATAACCTGAAATAAGGTAGTGGAAATGGGGATGGGGTGGAGATGAGAGGCTGGAATAGAGAAAGAACAAATTCAGAGAACCTGATGAAATATCAAACATAGAGAAGGGAAAAAAAAAGGAAGGGAGTAAGGAGAATGGAAAATTTCTAGTAAAGTAGCCTAGAAAGCCAAAGGAGGAGAGAAGGCGAGAGAGAGGGAAGGAGGGAGGGAGGGAGGGAAGGAGGAAGAGAGAGAGAGAGAGAGAGAGGATACATCAGTCATGTTCATTGTGAAATTCTCATAACAATTTAGCCTCCTTCCCAATGATGGGAACATCCTTAGGGTTGATAGTCAGTTGGTCTATACCTGCATAGCCAGGGTTTCTCAACCTCTACATATTTGCATTTTGGGTCCCATAATTCTTTGTTGTATGTAAAGAGAGGGGAGGAGGAAGTATGGGGAGATGTCTTATGCATTGTAAGATGTTTGGAAGTATCCCTGGTTTCTACCCACTAAATGTCAGTCGTATTTCCCCACTCATAGCAATCAAAAATATCTGCAGATTTTGCCAAGTATTCCCTAAAAAGGAAAATCACCCTCAATTGAGAACCACTGTTGTATGGTCATATCAACTGCTAAAATATTGAAACTGTATGATACTAGTTGGTAAATAGCTACCTCATGACTCTCAAGCCCATTCATTATTTTTTTTGGCCATCCCAGAACATCTCTCAGCCTTTCTTGCCACAGAATATTGCTTGATACAGAAACAAACCTCAAAGATCTTATTCCGGAGGCATGGGCCAGTGTCCATTCTCATAGATTAATATCTTTGATATATATGTTAACAAAAATTTAATAACACTTTTAAGCAGACTCAGAGGAAACCAGTTTTTTTAAAAAATCTTCCTTTACCTTAATCTACAAATCCTAGCTCTCCCATCCTACTCCACCTCAGGAAATATCTTCTAATAGTGCGAATACCTTCCAGATATTTATAGAAGACCATGTGGTCCATTCTCTGTATCTCCTCATTAAGTGTGTCTGGAGAAACATAGCTTCTTAACATTTTCCTGCCAATCAGACCTTACTACTTCATCAATCATGTCTACAGCTCTCGCTGAATTTTTTCCTGTGTCCTCATCATTCAGAGCCTGTGATGGCCCCACATTGACTCGGACATCCTAGGTGCTATCTCATCAAAGTCACGTAGCTCCATGACACAGTGTCTCTCAGAACACTCCTGGAAATAACATTGGCTCCTTTTGGTTACCTTATCATATTGCAAAACCAAATCTAATATGAGAAGAACTCATCCTCACACACACTCTGTAACTCAATCACATAGAGAGCCACATGTTCACATGTCTGTGGCCAAAAATATTACATGATGTTGGACTGTGGCAACATTTTCAGAAAGTATTCCCAAATTGACTAGAGAAGAGTTGACCCTTTTCCTTATCCTTCCCTGTCTGAAAGTGCAATGCTGGAGTCCAGCTCCAGGAGAGAGTCAGGGCTTGAGACAGGAGAATCGGGAAGTGGTGAAAAAGAAAAGACGAAAATGACAGGAATCCTCTTCCTGGGGAGAGCTCAAGACTCTGCCAATTTTTATTTATTTTTCACAAGTTTATATAGGTTTTCCACTCAGCCCTGTACCCACAAATGTATCTTATGTTGCTAAACAAACACCCATGTACATCCTTTTTGCACTCACAATAAGGTTGACCTTCAACAATTTCAACCACAGATGGTGTTTTTCTTAAGTCAAACATTATGAACGTCCTGGTTTTCTTCCTAACTTTCTCATAACTATTTATGATTATAGGCCTATAATATCCTTACCCTACAAAGCTAAACCTTAACCCTAAGTCTTATTTAACTTACTTACTACTATATATTTATTTCTATTAATCTTATTTCTATCCTTATGTCCCTATATTTTCTTAACTATCACTTATACTATTATAATTCACCTCTTACTAGTTTATCTTATCTTACTATCTTATTATTAATATTCTAAATTCTATCTTCATTAAACTACTTATTTAATCCTAAAATATCTTAACCTATTTTTATCTCAAACGGTTGTTTTCCACCAGCTCTCAGCTGGGGTCTGTTGTTTATGAGGAAGTGGCCGACTCGTTCTTCTCGGCCTCCTGCTGTTTAGTGGAAAACATCCTTACACACCCTAAGGGGCACCTTTTTTTGTTGCAATCTCACTTCCATTATGCCTATGTATAATTTTTGCTGTCAAATGACATCATCCATTTGTGCATCTATTATCTCAATTAAAGAGGGAACATTCTCAAGCCTATGCATGCAATCATTCAAAGTTAGGGAAGGTCCAACAACAGGATCCATGGGGCTTTGCCTCTGTCGTGGCCGCACTTTACTGGGGCCTTACTCCCAGCTGGCGTTTTTTCTGTTTTCAGGTCCCTTTTACCTTACTTTTACTAGTGATTGTGGCTCCCAACAGTGCAACTAATTTTTCTTCTCAATCTTCCATTCATTATATAGTACCCAGTACACATACATGATCACCCTAAGATCTTCTTCTTTGAATTGTTTATTATATAGATTTTCTTGTTTGTGAATTTTCTTCATGCTAAATATGCCTAAGTATCTCTTACTTTAGGATCCATGTTAGTTTTGCTTACATCATAAAAACAGAAATTTAATACATATAATATTCTTTGTAGATCAACAGTAATAACTTACTTTGTTCATGCATATGAATCTTTAAAGATAAGGATAAATTAAAAATAGGTTCCACTGATACTACAATTCATAAATATAGTCAGAAAAACATTTGGAAAAGAAGTATTTCAGCAGTCAAAAAGTTCAGGTGGCCTGGTGTTCATTGGTGCACTAAGGCATAATAAAACACATGACATAAGAACTTCATAGCGCCGGGCTCAGTGGCTCAGCCTGTAATCCCGTGCCTTTGGGAAATTGAGGTGAGTGGATTGTCTGAGCCCGCGGTTTCAAGACCCACCTGGGCAGCGAGACTTCATCTCTACAACAAATCAAAAAATCGGCCAGGCGTGGTAGTGCATGCCTGTAATTCCGGCTACTTGGAAGGCTGAGGCAGAAGGATCACTGGAGCCCAGCAGGAGAGGGTACGGTGGCCGGGAGTGGCCACTGCACTCCAGTCTGGGCGACCGAGTGAGACTCCAACTCAAAAAAAACAACAACAAAAAAGAACTTCATAGCAGTGCACTAAAATAAGGACATTAATAATATGCAACCATACAAATTATGGTTATGAAGAGTATATAATAAGAGAAGAACTCTGTAAGGCAAGCTTTAATGAGAAATCAGAACAGAAACTTTTGTAGAAAAGAGATTTTTTTGCTTTAAAAAACATCTGCACATAGAAATGTATTTCAAAAACCTGGATCAAAATACACCAAAATCCCACCAATTAATGTCAAAATAATGGAACTATGGGTGAATTATTTCTTTTTCTTTATTTGTGCAATTTTAAATAGTTTTTACGTTATTCTAATAATAAATATATGCTGAATTTGCAAATAAAAAGGGAAAAAGGAGATAACCCTTAAAAAAAGGAATTCAACAATATTTATTGAACATCTACCATATGCCAAGCACTCTACTGGGCATGAGACCACAAGAAATAGGACATATCAAAATAGCTATCGAGAAGAACAACATAACTTCTCTGATAATCTTGAAGAATAAGGTAGACAGATATCTACCTAGATGGTTTTGGTTTATTCTATTTAACTAGATAATTTCTAATTTCACCCCCAGCCCTATGAGACCTAAAACCATTGGAAAAATCTAACCTGAATAAACTACCACTGAAGGATAGGAAAGCCTTTTGATTATCAGAAATGGTTAGAAACTTGAAATCAGTCAACAAGTGATCAAATGTCTCTCTATGTCTATCATTAAATATGAAAATTAGAATAAGTGTTCTATAAAGGCCATTTAGCTCTGATGTACATACATTCACCAGGTTCAAAGAGCAAAGAAACCTGTGAGGCCAACATTTATAAGAACAACCATGAATGGAACTGAAGTACATAGAACTTTTTCAGGTACTTTGAGACTGTGGTAACTCCACTGAGAGGGTGGTCAGATTACATTCAATATATGAGATTTAGTGGTCAATTCTTGGGTTGATTTAAACTAGAAGTATTGATAATAGTATGGAATGGGGAATAACCTTTGTCCTCTACTAAGCTTTCTGATTGAACTTGTTGAATTTTTCAAGTCTTAAAGTCTCCTGGATGAACTCCTAATCTAGCAGATCTCATAGAAGTAAAACAGAATACAATCTTATAATATTAATAATAGCAATTAGTTGCTTAGAATGCACCAGGGACAGTACTATACATTATTAGATCAGAACAATAACATTTCTAGAACTTACACCTGAATCCTCTGCCTGAAACACTTTATCTCCCTTTCTCTGCTTAACTCTTACTCATCTCTTAAGATGTGTCTCAGCCTCCATCTCTTCCAGGAATTCTTTCCTTATCCTATCTATACTGTTTAGGGCCCCTCTGATCTTTGTACATATCTCTTTTTTTAATATAATGCTAATCCCCATGTCTTGTCATTATCGATTTAATTGTCTGTCTCACTGACTAGATATTGTGTTTCTAGTGAATGTCTTGTGGATTCAAAGAGCCTGGTGCACATGTGCTCAGTAAATATTTGTTCATGAGAGAAAATAC
>NW_007038923.1:3571-8197 GCF_000164805.1 Carlito syrichta | reverse complement strand
GAGGGAGGGAGGGAGGGAGGAAAGGAGAGAGAGAGAGAAAGAGAGAGAGAGAGGATACATCAGTCATGTTCATTGTGAAATTCTCATAACAATTTAGCCTCCTTCCCAATGATGGGAACATCCTTAGGATTGATAGTCAGTTGGTCTATACCTGCATTACCTGCATAGCCAGGGTTTCTCAACCTCAACATATTTGCATTTAGGGTCACATAATTCTTTGTTGTGTGTAAGGAGAGGGGAGGAGGAAGTATGGGGAGGTGTCTTATGCATTGTAAGATGTTTGGAAGTATCCCTAGTTTCTACCCACTAAATGTCAGTAGTATTTTCCCAGTCATAGCAATCCAAAATATCTGTAGATTTTGCCAAGTATTCCCCAAAAAGGAAAATCACCCTCAGTTGAGAACCACTGTTGTATGGTCATATTGATTGCTAAAATATTGAAACTCTATGATACTAGTTGGTAAATAGCTACCTCATGACTCTCAGCCCATTCATTATTTCCTTGGCCGTCCCAGTACAACTCTCAGCTTTTCTTGCCACAGAATATTGCTTGACACAGAAACAGACCTGTAAGGTCTTATTCCAGAGGCATGGGCCAGTGTCCATTCTCATAGATTAGTATCCTTAATATATATGTTAACAAAAATTTAATAACAATTTTAAGCAGCCTCAGAGGAAACCAGTTTTTTAAAAAAGTCTTCCTTTACCTTAATCTATAAATCCTAGCTCTCCCATCCTACTCCACCTCAGGAAATATCTTCTAATAGTGTGAATACCTTCCAGATATTTATAGAAGACCATGTGGTCCATTCTCTGTGTCTCCTCATTAAGTGTGTCTGGAGAAACATAGCTTCTTAACATTTTCCTGCCAATCAGACCTTACTACTTCATCAATCATGTCTACAGCTCTCGCTGAATTTTTTCCTGTGTCCTCATCATTCAGAGCCTGTGATGGCCCCACATTGACTCGGACATCCTAGGTGCTATCTCATCAAAGTCACGTAGCTCCATGACACAGTGTCTCTCAGAACACTCCTGGAAATAACATTGGCTCCTTTTGGTTACCTTATCATATTGCAAAACCAAATCTAATATGAGAAGAACTCATCCTCACACACACTCTGTAACTCAATCACATAGAGAACCACATGTTCACATGTCTGTGGCCAAAAATATTACATGATGGTGGACTGTGGTAACATTTTCAGAAAGTATTCTCAAACTGACTAGAGAAGAGCTGACCCTTTTCCTTATCCTTCCCTGACTGAAAGTGCAACTAATTTTTCTTCTCAATCTTCCATTCATTATATAGTACCCAGTATACATACAAGATCAGCCTAAGATCTTCTTCTTTTAATTGTTTATTATATAGATTTTCTTGTTCATGAATTTTCTTCATGCTAAATATGCCAAAGTATCTCTTACTTTAGGGTCCATGTTAGTTTTGCTTACACCATAAAAGCAGAAATTTAATGCATATAATATTCTTTGTAGATCAACAGTAATAACTTACTTTGTTCATGCATATGAATCTTTAAAGATAAGGAGAAATTAAAAATAGGTTCCACTGATACTACACTTCATAAATATAGTCAGAAAAACATTTGGAAAAGAAGGATTTCAGCAGTCAAAAGGTTCAGGTGGCCTGGTGTTCATTGGTGCCTGTTTGTAAGATTATAGAACTAAGGCATAATAAAACACATGACATAAGAAATTCATAGCAGTGCACTAAAATAAGGACATTAATAATATGATGTAACCATACAAATTATGGTTATGAAGAGTATATAATAAGAGAAGAACTCTGTAAGGCAAGCTTGAATGAGAAATCAGAACAGAAACTTTTGTAGAAAAGGTTTTTTTTTTTGCTTTAAAAAATATCTGCACAAGGGGATGGGGAGATACCTGTTATCAACAAGGGGGCCTAAATGAAGCATATTTGTATACCTAACCCTTAACTGTACTGCACAACATCATAATAAAAAATATTGATTGAAAAAAAAAGAAATGTATTTCAAAAACCTGGATCAAAATACACCAAAATCCCACCAATTAATATCAAAATAATGGAACTATGGGTGAGTTATTTATTTTCTTTATTTGTACAATTTTAAGTCGTTTTTATATTATTATATTAATAAATATATGCTGAATTTGCAAATAAAAAGGAAAAAAGGAGATAACCCTTACAAAGATGTATTCAACAATATTTATTGAACATCTACTATATGCCAAGCACTCTACTGGGCACGAGACCACAAGAAATAGGACATATCAGAGTAGCTATCGAGAAGAAAAATGTAGCTTTTCTGACAATCTTGAAGAATAAGGCAGACAGATATCTACCTAGATGGTTTTGGTTTATTCTATTTAACTAGATAATTTCTAATTTCACCCCAGCCCTTTGAGACCTAAAACCATTGGAAAGATCTAACCTGAATAAACTACCACCGAAAGATAGGAAAGTCTTTTGATTATCAGAAATGGTTAGAAACTTGAAATCAGTCAACAAGTGATCAAATCTCTCTCTCTATCATTAAATATGAAAATTGGAATAAGTGTTCTATAAAGGCCATTTAACTCTGATGTACATACATTCACCAGGTTCAAAGAGCAAAGAAACCTGTGAGACCAACGTTTTTAAGAACAACCATGAATGGAACTGAAATACATAGAACTTTTTCAAGTACTTTGAGACTGTGGTAACTCCATTGAGAAGGAGGTCAGATTACCTTCAATATGTGAGATTTAGTGGTCAATTCTTGGGTTGATTTAAACTGGAAGTATTGATAATAGTATGGACTGGGGAATAACCTTTGTCCTCTACTAAGCTTTCTGACTGAACTTGTTGAATTTTTCAAGTCTTAAGGTCTCCTGGATGAACTCTTCATCTAGCAGATCTCATAGAAGTAAAACAGAATACAATCTTAATAATAGCAATTAGTTGCTTAGAATGCACCAGGGATAGTACTATACATTATTAGATCAGAACAATAACATTTCTAGAACTTACACCTGAACCCTCTGCCTGAAACACTTTATCTCCCTTTCTCTGCTTAACTCTTACTCATCTCTTAAGATGTGTCTCAGGCTCAATCTCTTCCAGGAATACTTTTTTTATCCCATCTCTACTGTTTAGGGCCTCTCTGATCTTTGTACATATCTTTTTTTAATATAATGCTAATCCCCATGTCTTGTCATTATCGGTTTAATTGTCTGTCTCACTGACTAGATATTGTGTTTCTAGTGAATGTCTTATGGATTCAAAGAGCCTGGTGCACATGTGCTCAGTAAATATTTGTTCATGAGAGAAAATACACATACATACATACCTACATATGTGGAACTTCATTTTTTTATCATTATACCCACTTCTTTGGAAGAGTAACAGAAATAGTACTTTCTTGGGACAATGAGTGTCAAACTTTATAATGCATCAGCACATAACATTACTTATTAAAACTGGACCCTTTTGACTTGCGACAGGGAACTTGAATCTGAGGTATGCCACTTCTAGTATTAGATGAATCTCTAACTCTCTTTGCCAATCCTCATTCCATTCAAAAATATATGAGGCCACAAGGACCCGTCAAAACATTGTTTCTGGTTCCATCTGAACAATTTAAGGTTGGGGTGGCATCTTGGAAAACCATGAGAAATGATACTTGGATTAACCACTACATGGTAGGAAACTTTCTCATTTTCCCAATCTGTCATTCGTTTTCTGGAAGACAGGCTGGAAGAAGTGGCTTATCATCTTCAGACAAGATATCCGAGAGTGAAGTAGGCTAAGTAATAACATATTGCATTATGCAGATGAAGAAACTGAGGTACCTGGTAAGGGAGTAATTTTTCTAAATTCACATAATGATTCAGTGGAAAGTTGGTACCAAAACTAACTCCTAGGCTAGTGTGATTCCTACCAGAAAGTTACAAGTCTCTAATTGTAAATTTTCAGGCACTATAACATCATGGTATGCAGAATATTTTAAGGTTACTGAGAGGAGATGCTTTCTAACACCTCTCAGACCACATCACAAAGAAAAAAGGTCACTCTTCACAGTAGCAGCTTACTATAGCAAAAATAACCTGGGCACTGGGTCAGAGGGATCCAGATGTAAATGTGGACAAGTTAAATACCCTTTCTGAGCTTTGATTTTCCATTTATAAAATGTTGCTAATAATAACTCTTCTTCAATGTCACAGTAAAGATTAAAAAAGATGATGTTTACAAAGCACACAGCATAGTTCCTGCATATTTTAAGCACTCAATAAATGATAGCTATTATTGTGTTCCAGACACTGGTCTATTCTGCCTACCCAAATCAAACAGGAGTTTCAGCTTGTTAGAGGCACGGGAGTTCCTAGTGCCAGAGGAAAGACCACAGCTCCCACTTCTCTCACCAGCACCAGCACTGTATTCTGCTTAGGAAGAGGAAAACATCCTAAGTCATCTTTAGGCCAACCCAATGTGCATCGTTTTACTACTGAAGAACACAGCTCCTCCTCAGAGAAGTGGAAGAACTGAAGAGTTGAAAATAAGTTGCTGGGATGAAAAACGCTTCTTCTAATCCCTTGATTTAGCCTAAGGAAGAAAAGGTCATGTCATGACATCGTAACAACCTA
>NW_007038923.1:0-3551 GCF_000164805.1 Carlito syrichta | reverse complement strand
GGGAACTTGAATCTGAGGTATGCCACTTCTAGTATTAGATGAATCTCTAACTCTCTTTGCCAATCCTCATTCCATTCAAAAATATATGAGGCCACAAGGATGCATCAAAACATTGTTTCTAGTTCCATCTGAACAATTTAAGGTTGGGGTGGCATCTTGGAAAACCATGAGAAATGATACTTGGATTAATCACTACATGGCAGGAAACTTCCTCATTTTCCCAATCTGTCATTCATTTTCTGGGAAACAACCTGGAAGAAGTGGCTTATCATCTTCAGACAAGATTTCAGAGAGTGAAGCAGGCTAAGTAATAACATATCGCATTATGCAGATGAAGAAACTGAGGCACCTGGTAAGGGAGTAATGTTTTTAAATTCACACAATGATTCAGTGGAAAGCTGATACCAAAACCCAGGATTACTAACTCCTATACTAGTGTAATTCCTACTAGAAAGTTACGAGTCTCTAATTGTAAATTTTCAGGCACTATAATACCATGGTATGCATAATATTTTAAGGTGACTGAGAGGGGATGCTTTCTAATACCTCTCAGACCACATTACAAAGAAAAAAGGTCACTCTTCACAGTAGCAGCTTACTATAGTAAAAATAACCTGGGCACTGGGTCAGAGGGATCCAGATTTAAATGTTGTGTCAAATATTTAGTAAGTATGTAAATGTGAACAAGTTAAATACCCTTTATGAGCTTTGATTTTTCATTTATAAAATGTTGCTAATAATAACTCTTCTTCAATGCCACTGTAAAGATTAAAAAAGATGATGTTTACAAAGCACACAGCATAGTTCCTGCATATTTTAAGCACTCAATAAATGATAGCTATTATTGTGTTCCAGACACTGGTCTATTCTGCCTACCCAAATCAAACAGGAGTTTCAGCTTGTTAAAGGCACGGGAGTTCCTAGTGCCAGAGGAAAGATCACAACTCCCACTTCTCTCACCAGCACCAGCACGGTATTCTGCTTAGGAAGAGGAAAACATCCTAAGTCATCTTTAGGCCAACCCAATGTGCATCGTTTTACTACTGAAGAACACAGCTCCTCCTCAGAGAAGTGGAAGAACTGAAGAGTTGAAAATAAGTTGCTAGGATGAAAAACGCTTCTTCTAATCCCTTGATTTAGCCTAAGGAAGAAAAGGTCATGTCATGACATCGTAACACCCTACCAGCATAAATATTTAGGAGGCAATTACGTGCTCTTCGCCAAGTCCTAGGATAAGAAAAGAGTCAGTTAACACAGTGAAAAGAACACAAATGACTAGCCCAGAAAACTTGCACTTGCATCCTGGAGCTGTCTCTCATGAGCTGCATAATTTTTGGCAAATCACTATATCCCAGAAAACCTTAGTTATTGCATTTTTCAAATGGGAGGCTGGACAAGATAGCAAAAGTAATCAATTACATCTGTGTATTACTTAATGGATTGCAAAGTCTCTCTTGTAATACCAACATCTCTTTCTAGTTCTAACTTTCTATGACCCTAACATGAAATGATGTTAAGTGAGAGCAAGAGGGATTAAGACACTGCAAGGAAGATATTCAAAGTGCGAGGGTTATTGGATAAGTCAGAAGGAGTTGTAGAATCACATTCCTATAGGATATTTATTAACAGAATAAAGACATGTAGGGCAGAATAGGCAAAGAGAAACATGATATGAGTTAAGCAATAGATAAGTTGACCCTATCAGGTCCTTTTGTCCAAAGGATTACATGATTCTACAACCTTCCTCAAAGTTATTTTTTTAATTTTTATTTTAAAGATGTGAGGTACAATTCAGGGTTAGGTATACAAGTGGTCATTGTACAGGTAAAGTTTGGGCCTCACTTTGGTACCTACTTCATCTGGTTTGAGATCAGGTACACATATTGATGAAGTGTGCCTTACCCCACGCTCCCTCCCCTGACAGTTTTCCACTACTGCCTGTCCCTCTCTTATAGGATTATGATAATTGCTCAGCGTCCGCTAATGAGTGAGAACATGTGGTCCTCAGTTCTTTGTTTCTATGATAGATCACTGAGTATTACAGACTCTAAATCCATCCAAGTTGCTGCAAAGTTCATCATTTTGTCCTTCTTTATGGTTGTGTAATATTCCATCTTATATATGTACCACATTTTTTTAGGGTCTACAAGGAACTCAAACATGCTGAAAAAAGAAAAACAAGCAGTCCTATTAAAAAGTTGGCAAAGGATATGAATAGACACTTTCCAAAAGAAGACATGTGAGCAGCCAGCAGATACATGAAAAAATATTCAGCCTCACTAATCATCAAAGAAATGCAAATCAAAATTGCACTGAGATATCACCTAACTCCAGTCAGGATGGCCATCATCAATAACTCAAAAACAGCAGATGCAGGGAAAAGGGAAGGAACATCGCTACACTGTTGGTGGAAGTGTAAACCAGTATAACCTCTGTGCAAAACAGTGTGGCGATTTCTAAAAGATCTAAAAACCGACCTCCCATATGACCCAGCATTCCCCCTTCTAGGAATATACCTGAAGAAACCCAAATCATTCTACAAAAAATACCTGCGCATGCATGTTTATTGCAGCACTATTCACAATAGCAAAAACGTAGAACCAATTGTGCTGCCCATAGAAAGTAAACTAGATTTTCTCAAAATTTAAGGTGATAAGGCCTAAGGATTGAGATGTAAGAAACGGCACATAGATGAGAAAGTCTGACTACCTGAGAGTAAAGGCAAGCAAGCAGGCTGACTTGAGACATGTTATTTCCCAAATACTATAATCCCTCATCCCCTGAAGCCTGAGCACCACCAAAGATAACATCAGCAGGAGACAAACCCTAAGGCCTTCCCCACAAGGAAGTGAGAAAAGCTGCCTTAACCAAAACTCCATGTCCTTAGGAGGCATGTTTTTATTCTGTGTGAACCTCTCTTCACACAGCCTCTTGTGTTTTTCAACCCTTCCTTTTAACAATGGCAGCCAGGTCTGAGGAGAGAGGCAGCAGGTAGAACAGCCAGCAGAGTCTTGAGCTTCAAAATGAGGCCAGACCTCAGAGGACTGCTGTAGAAAACCCTTTTCATCCACCTGTGACCTGGGCGGGGAGAGGATGCTGGGCATTAGTGGGGCTGAAGACCTAGAATAAGACTTGAGGCCTTGACCTCGTTTCTTTTCTTCCTCACTAACCTGACTGCTTCTAATGCTTGTTTATGGATCTGAGGAGACACCTAGAGCAGCAGCAAAGGATTAATGGAAAGATGTGTTCATGTTGGTCTCAGTATTCTCAGGAATGCTTTCAGCAGAGTCTGCCAGAGAGATGTTTCAGTGTTGCAACTGACCTAACAAGGAGGTCTAGAGAGGAAAAAGGGAGGCTGCTCAAACCAGAGTCTGCCTCACTTTTCAACTTTCTTATTTGGAAATACAGACTCGAATCCCAAACTCTGAGATTTGGAAAAAGTTTCAATAAAAAAAAATACAAGTAAAATTCTTAGCCTGCTACATGATGGGAGCTCAACAAAGGCTTACTTTCTTTCCTACTCATGGAACCTAGGTAAACATTCTACATGG
>NW_007038922.1:0-694 GCF_000164805.1 Carlito syrichta | reverse complement strand
GAAGATACAAATCCCAAGATCCATGAGAGTTATTTTCAATATACAAGTAATATTTTGAGGAAATACAAGTAATATTTTGAGGAAATAGGTTTGTCATTGCTTTTCATATAGAGAAGAAACTTCAAAAGAATTAAACCTCACATTTTCATACTTGTGTTTAGATTTGCATATGCTCATGAATGGTTGAAACAAATTATTTCTTATTACAGTTTAAATATATGCTTGAATCTGCTGAACTAGACAATTCAGTTCATTCATTGCTTAAACTTGTACTCACAAGGGAAGTACAGAAGTTATCTTCACTCTACCTGCAGCATTGTATGTGTATATTACACTTAAAATAATACAAGTATCATTTCATCATTAATGGCTAAGGATTTGACTAAGGGTTTCCTGCTATTGGTCTCTTTTGCTTTAGCCAAATTTTGGAAACTTTAAAAGGTAATTTTTCTACTAGTTCTTATTATACATTTTTATTTGTTTCTTTAAGAGATGTTCTCAATACAATTTGGAATCTGAGTTGTTTCTCTGGAAACTATGCTAGGGCACTCTGTCAGCGATTCATCCTTTCTTCTTTTAGATATCTTTGATTCCCATTCTTTCTATTTCTGTTTACCCTAAAACACTTTCCACACATACATTTGCATCTGTTTGTTTCAGTCCCTAGGATGACTGAAATGATCTAATCTTATAT
>NW_007038921.1:0-701 GCF_000164805.1 Carlito syrichta | reverse complement strand
TTTACCTCCGTGTTTGTTTTTGTTTCATTTTATTTTTGTTCATTTGCCAAAATTTAAACATTTGTTTAAAATGTTGCAGGGCATGACTGTAATGTTTTTACTAATTGGTATCTGTGAATACATAGAAATGCCAAACTTCAAATAACTGATATGTTTATATTGGTAAAACAAAGTAATTAAAAGTAGCCTTAATGGTGAAGTCGCTTTGTTTCTTGTTGTTTGGTAATTATGAGTCATAAGGAGAAAAGGAAGACAAAGCAGACAGAAATCAAGGATGCACTCTCTCACCCCAATGTGTGCCAGGTAAGCACTCCCTCCCTTGGGACAACCTCAGCCCTATCCTCTGACTCTTTCAAGGTCAAGCACAGGAGCCAGGATTTGAAGCCAGAGCTGTCTGACTCCAAAGATAAGATTCTTTCCATTACACCAGCACCTCCCAAACACCAGGCATTGGATGTGGGCCAGTTCAAAATTAAGTTATAAGCTGTCAGGAGAAAAGTGAAAAATGTAAGGACAATGCAGTGATCTTTTTGTAAAACAAAGTGAATTCAATTTCATTTTAAGTCACTGTTCTTTGCTCTGAGATTATGGCCTACTTGTGGTGTTAAAAATGTTCTTTCTATTATGAAATGATAGTAAATGTAGTGGTAATTATTTGTTTGTTGTTGAAGGTTTTTTGTTTACTTGGTTCTTTTGCTTGC
>NW_007038920.1:0-1103 GCF_000164805.1 Carlito syrichta | reverse complement strand
TTTTTTTTATTAATCAATATTTTTTATTATGGTTTTGTGGGGTACATATTTTATATATTTATTTGTTTGTTTATTTATTTGAGTCAGTCTTACTCTCGTCCAGGCTGGAATGCAGGGGCACACTCACAACCACCGCAGCCTCAACCTGCTGGGCTCCAGTGATGCTTCCGCCTCAGCCTTCCAAGTAGCTGGCACTACAGGCGTGCGCTACCACGCCCTGCTAGTTTTTTATTTATTGTAGAGATGCGATCTCACCAAGTTGCCCAGGCTAGTCTTGAACCCGCAGACTCAAGCAATCCACTCACCTCGGCTGCCAGGAGATATCGTGATTGTGCCAGCGCACTCCAGCCTGAGTGACAGAGTAAGATCCTGTCTCCAAAAAAAGAAACTTTGTTCTGTGTTTTACTAGTACAGCGGCTTCTAGTGTTCCGTTCCAACACAAATCAACTAATCAAATGTGTTGGCTGCAGGGTGTGAGGCTGAGCTACCAAGCCAGGCCTAGTAAAAGCTTTTAAGAATAAATTCCTGGACAACATAGCAAGACCCTGTCTCTACAAGAAAATGAAAAAGGAAAAAATAAATAAATATAACATGCTTTGACTCTCATTTTAGGAAAATGATTGATGGCAGTACAGGTAAGAATTGAAGAGTAGACACAGGAGGATCACATAATCCAGGCAAGAAATGTTAAATTCACCCCACCAGCCTCACACCCTGCAGCCAACACATTTGATTAGTTGATTTGTGTTGGAACTGAACACTCGAAGCCATTGTAGGAGTGAAACACAGAACAAAGTCTCTTTTTTTTTGAGACAGGATCTTACTCTGTCACTCAGGCTGGAGTGCACTGGCATGATCGCGATGTCTCACGGCAGCCTCGACCTCCTGGACATGAGTGATCCTCCTGTCTCAGTCTCCTGAGTAGCCAGGACTACAGGCACACATCACCACTACCGGCTAATTTTTTTGTGATATATTGTAGAGACAAGGTCTTGCTATGTTGCCTAAGCTAGTCTTGAACTCCTTGAAGCGATTCTCCCACCTTAGCCTCCCAAAGTGCTGGGATTACAGGCGTGAGCCGCAGCACCCAACCAAGGCTCTTT
>NW_007038919.1:0-725 GCF_000164805.1 Carlito syrichta | reverse complement strand
TATATATATATATACACACACATGCACACATATATAGATATATTTGCAAAGTGTGCTATATATATAGAAATTTATATATATATGAATTTATATATATAAAGGAATTTTATATATATATAAAGGAATTTTAAAAAATTTAAAGCATATATATGTATATATATATGCTTTAAATTTTTAAAAATTCCTTTCCCTAGCTCAGTCTATTGAGATGGTCTACGAACAGTGATAGTCCAATAGCAGTGAGCAAATCAAGCAAGCCTAGCACACTTATTTTAACTTCAAAACACAATTCTCCAATTTAAAAAAAAACCTAATATTCCAATCACAGCACTTTGGGAAGCCGACCCGAGAGGATTGCTTGAGCCCACGGATTCTAGACCAGCCTCGGCAACTTGATGAAACCTAGTCTCTACAATAAATCAAAAAATTAGCGGGGCGTAATGGCACATGCCTGTAGTTCCAGCTATTTGGAAGACTGAGGTGGAAAGGTCTCCTGATCCCAGGAGGTGGAGGCTGCAGTGGCCGTGACAGAGTTAAACACTGACTCAAAAAAAACAAAAACAAAAACAAAAAACGAATCCCTCCTCTCCACTAAGATTGCATGGAGAAAGTTCCCAATAGCTAAATCTGGAACCATTTAAGCAACAATGTAAATAACAGTAGTACTGAATTATAACCCAAGTAATAAAATACACATCTATGAGTCAATACTGACAGAAACAAAT
>NW_007038918.1:0-1059 GCF_000164805.1 Carlito syrichta | reverse complement strand
ACCTTCACAGCATCCATTCAAAACTGTATCTTTACTTGTACCCGCAGTTCAGTCATGCTGGGCCTCAGTCAAGTGTGGCAGAAAATTTAGGTTGTTATACAATGCGCACAGGTGGAGGGTGATGGGTACAATTAACGCCCAGACCAAAAACTATTTGTATCCACCAAAGCTATTGACATTTTTAAAAAGTGGATGGGCAGGAGAAAATTTAGATTTTTCTATGAGATTTTTTAAATTTTAAAATGCTGGCAACTAGTTCATTTTAAAAACAACACAAAGCAGCCAGGCTCGGTGGCTCAGCCTGTAATCCCGCACCTTGGGAGGCTGAGGTGAGTGGATTGCCTGAGCCTGCAGGTTCGAGACCTGCCTGGCCAACCTGGCGAGACCTCATCTCTACAGTAAATCAAAAAACTAGCTGGGCGTGGCAGCGCGCGCCTATAGTTCCAGCTACTTGGAAGGCTGAGGGGGAAGGATCGGAGTGGCCGCTGCACTCCATTCTGGGCAACAGAGTGAGACTCCTACTCAAAAATAAAATAAAATAAAATAAAATAAAATAAAAAAACAACACATAGCATATCGAAACCAAGCAAAGCAACAACAAGATTTGATGATACCCAAAGAAACCATGGCTATGTGTCTCTTATGGCCCAGTTATGAACCAGTGGCTGGAGAAAAACATTGCAGAGTGCTCACAGGGGACTCTCAGGGAGCTTCTTCCTTACCGCTGCTGGGCTAAGCAGGTTACCCGAGCTTTTCCCTCTCCCAAGTATCCAATTTCCTTTGCATCTCAAGAACCCTAACAAGACCGGAGGTGGAAATCAACATATGCTCTTTCACATAAACCTCACAGCAACCCAGTGAGTTAGGTATTATTATACCTTCAGGCATTCATGAAACTAGAGTCAAAATGTAAAACCACTGTGCAAGAGAATACAAAAATAACTGTATACCGGTGTGCAAAAGAAATATGCAGGAAAAGAACAATCAGTGTATAATGAAGTTAATCACTTCTCCAAGGTGGTGCATTTAGAGGAAAGCCTTCAAAGAAAGTGACTGGAA
>NW_007038917.1:0-747 GCF_000164805.1 Carlito syrichta | reverse complement strand
AGACCCTGACTCAAAAAAGAAAAAAGAAAAAAGTGAACTGAGTTGGGATGAGAGGAAACCAAAGGGTACGTGGGCAGAGAATCAGTAGGTCTAAAGCAAAATGGAGCTGTCAAAGTTACTGCAGGGGTTGGGGGTCACTGGGAACATGACTGAAGGACTTCTCCAGAATAAGAAGGTCCATTGTGCAACCAGAAGATGTTTCAAGTCGGGGTGTCATAATTCTTTCCAGAGCCTTGTGTTTGAGCCCATGCAGCTGATGTTTTGGAGGAAATAGGGGAAAGAACAGGGAGCAGCCTGTTCACTGGACTAATTCAGAAAACACATGCTCAGAGATGGAAATAACAGGGAAGAAGGGAAGACCCAGGGTCCCTTCCCTAAGCCCAAGGACCCTGGAAGACGTGGAGGCAGAAGTGATGCTGCTGCTCTGCATGAGGTGGAGTCCAACCATTTCATTGGCTCCCAAGCAACCAGATACTTTGACACTTGGGTTATCGCTCCATATCTCCCAACTGTCCAATCACAGTGGTGTGACTGTCCCAGAGGAATTCCTGGCTCCCAGACCTTATTTCCAGGCCTCTGGCACCAGGGGCTTCTCGTCATATTCCCATCAGCCCCTGGGAAACCTGAGATCTTGCTTCCCTCTCCTGCCCCCAAGAGTCCTTTATGTTGTGATGCTTGTAGTTACAGGAGAGTTATGTGTGTGTGTGTGTGTGTGTGTGTGTGTGTGTGTTCTGAGTTGGAGTCTGT
>NW_007038916.1:0-754 GCF_000164805.1 Carlito syrichta | reverse complement strand
TTTTTTGTTTTGTTTTTACCCAAGGTGAATGTTTGGAAGAATTTTAAGCATCTCTTTTTCTCCCCCCTTTGTTCCCTTCTGTCACCATTTTCACCTTAATCCCTGGCTTCTAACCTCTAACTGACTTCCTTGTTCCACTGGAAGTAGACTCCTAGACTAGACACTGATCCCTGTATCCATTACTCCTATAAAAACTATTAAGGGGACATGTTATAGTATCTATGAATCTGATTCTCATAAAGAGCGTTTTAACCCTTTTCAGGATGTTTTGATTTTAAAACAACTTTGGTAACATTTATGCTTTAGTTAACTGAAACATGCTACTTCTGTTCTATAAATAATTTGAATAGAAAAATAGGAGTTTTTGTTGTTTGTTTGTTTTTTGAGGTGGAGTCTCACTCTTTCACCCAGACTGGAGAGCTGGAGGGCAGTGGCACTCTTCTGGCTATTGCAGCCACCACCTCCTGGGCTCAGAAGATCTTTCGGCCTCAGCCTTCCAAGTAGCTGGAACTACAGGCACATGCCACCATGCCCAGCTAAATTTTTGATTTATTGTAGAGATGAGGGCTTGCTAAAATGCCCAGGCTAGTCTTGAACCTGTGGGCTCAGGCAATCCTCTCATCCTGGCCTCCCAAAGAGCTGGGATTACAGGCATGAGCCACTGTACCCGGCAGGTATTGGTCTTCTGACAGGAAAATATTACCTTAAAGTTTAACAAAAACAATTAGTAATACTATATATATATATATATATA
>NW_007038915.1:0-1032 GCF_000164805.1 Carlito syrichta | reverse complement strand
CAAACTACAGTGGTCACCAAATGCTCGCATCTCTTCCTCATCCATCTGTAGCAGAGTGGCCAAAACCATGAGCCCTGGGGGCAAACCTTACCTCTACTAGTTATTACCTTTCTGACCTTAGACTAAACTGTCAATTCCTCTAATGTTTGAGGTCTTTGTAAAGTAAGAATGAAAAATTATGATGCCTACTTTATTAGGTTACTAAGTGGATTAAGTGAGTTAATGTTTGTAAAGTATTTAAAACATTGCCTAGCACATAGTCAAAGAAAGAAGTGTTTGCTTGTTTTTATTCCTGTTGCTATAGTCTAAATGTTTGTGTCCCCTGAAAATTCATCTGTTGAAAACTAACTTCTAAGCCTATGATATTAGGAGGTAGGGGTTTTAGGAGGTGATTCAATAATGAGGGCAGTGCCATCATGAATAGGATTAGTGCCTCTATAAAAAAGACCAACTGTCATGTCAGGTTACAAGAAGACTGACCTTCACCAGACATCAGGCCCACCTTGATCTTGGACTTCCTAGTCCCTAGAACTGTCAGAAATAAATTTTTGTCGTTTACAAACTACCAAATTTATGATATTTTGTTATAGCATCCAGAATGTACTAAGACACCCGTGGTCTTTATTTACTTTGTGTGTGTTTCAGTACCTTGGTGCTAGAGGTGATTAATTCTGTAGGTTTTGTTTTTGTTTTACCACTGGCAGATGCTACATTAAGTATAAGCATGCACTGATAATGGGGATTTGACATGATTTAGTCCTACATTTTAATCTCTGATGCCAGGTTAAACATAAATATACATTAATTTTGATGATTTAAAATGATTTAGTCCTCAATACTGTTCACTAATCTTTCTCTTTTTGACACATTCATATTGAGTCTTTGAAGTACCCTTTTAATGGCTTATATTGAATGATGTAGTCTTTCCTTGAAGCTTTATCATGGATTAAGAACAGCATCCAAATTGTGTAATGTTTCTGCCATGTTTCTTTGACAACATCATATTTCCTTCCTGTGAAGGGGCTCAGGTTT
>NW_007038914.1:0-756 GCF_000164805.1 Carlito syrichta | reverse complement strand
TAACAAAACTATTTCTCAAAAAATTTTTCCTAGTGTATACTTCATTTAACATGAATTCCTTTTCATTAATCTTCAAGAAATGAGATTCAATAGTGTGAGTTTGGATGTTATTGCAGCACAACAAACTGGAAAAAAATGAAATGCCTTCAAAACTATGGCGAAATTCAATAGGATTTTAACATTAAAGTGGTTTTGGCTTTTGAGTTTCAAAAGTTATGTGAACTCCTACTCATTTTTACTAACCCACAAGGCAGCAGCTCAAGGCCTACTTTTTAAATTTGAGTTTAAAAATAAATTTCATGATTTTTTCCTACATTTTAAAAATATCACCTAAAAAACTTGTTTTATCTACATATTAAATGGTCAATTTTAAGTGGTTCCAAAATGCTATAGAAAAATAATAATGCCCTTAAGCATTGCAACTGCAAACTCACATTATAATCAGATCCATATTAAGGCAGAACATATGTAATGCTCTATGGAGTCAAACTGATTTCTTTCATGAAAACTTTCTGTACTTACTGGGAACAGGACAATGGGCACTGTTAGTGTTACTGCCACCAGGACCGCCAGGCGTACCATGAGAAGAGGGGTGTCAAAGGTATACACTTTGCTATAAGCATGAAGCAATTCATCTTCTACTTCTCCTACAGAGAGGAAGAAGAGGATGAGTCCATCTGATGTTGTCAAGTCAGCACTGGCTACTTAGGGCAACATTTTATGGAGAGAGCACAGAACAATGGAAAAGATCCCTAT
>NW_007038913.1:0-761 GCF_000164805.1 Carlito syrichta | reverse complement strand
TTTTCATATATTATTGCTAAAGACTGAATCAGATTCAGAGTGAGTGGATGAATAAAATGTACTTAATTAATAAATTTATATATTAATGCATTTTAAAAATCATTTTATATCCAAAGAGAAAGTCATTAAAATTGATTCATTTGTTATTTATTTCAATGCTAACTAGAGATTATTACTCCACTGACAAATTAAACTGGTAAATTAACTGATAAAACTGGGCAATATTCATATAAAGTATACGTTTATAGAATACAAGAAATGTAATTAAATTAGAAGTGAGAAGAGCTAAGCTTTGAAACTATCACTAATGTCTTAAGCATTAGAGTAGTCATCTTCTCTAGTATTCACCATACTTTATCACTAGTATAAGGAAATAGAGTAAATAATTATGAAAACTCCTTCCAGTTCTAAAATATTTTATCCTAAAGATTCTCAGAAGAACTTAAAGCACTGGTTCTCTCAAGTATGCAAACATCCCCACCACACACCACACACATACATACACACACACACACACACACACACACACACATACCGAGAGAGAGAGAGAGAGAGAGACATACAAAATAATACCTTAACTTTTTAAATAAAGAACCAATTGCATTCAGTTTTAGTAATATTTAATGATTGAGCTGTTTGACATTTCTTTAAGAACTCCTGGTCAGACTCAGTATATTTAATGATTGAAATGTTTGACATTTCCTTAAGAATTCCTGGCTGGGCTTGGTGACTCAGCCTGTAATCCCAGCACATTGGGAGGT
>NW_007038912.1:0-807 GCF_000164805.1 Carlito syrichta | reverse complement strand
GCAATCTGGAACAGAGGGCCTGGGAGTCCCAGAAGGGTGGGACAGATGAGAACTTCCACCTAAGGGCCAATGAAACTGGATGGCATGAACTTAGTATGTACTTGCCTTTGACTAGACTCCCCTCTCACCAAACTATGGACTCCCCTCTCGCCTCCAAACAGCATTCAACACTTTTGATCACCACCGTCGCCCATGCAGAGTGTTCCCAGGCAATCCATTACTAAATCCTGCGGGGTAAGCAACTTTATTTTCTGCAAAACGCCTCTCAAGAAAAATAAAGCTGTGCGAGACTTCATTACTTGTGTCTCATTTGTTTGCATGTGGTGGAAACTCATTTTTCAACTGTGCATTAAGCAAGAAGGCTCAGATAACCAAAAATGTTACCTGAATTCTTACTTACTTTTTCTCACTCCACTTTTCTCTGCACACCAGCCTCATCATCTCATATTGCTGAAGAACTTGGTAGGAAACTTCACAGGCTCACCGACAGAGGGAAAATTAACTCCTACATTCTCTTGTTCCAACTATAAAAGTCCTCGGGTCCACTGTGAGTCACAGACCCACTCTTCTACCGGAAAACAACTAATTCAAGAGGAGCAGAGTTCTCAGGGGTCTGCAAGACCTCAGTAGCTGCCACTCCCCTCCTGAAGGGGTACAGGAGAAGGAGATCTTTGTGGTTGAGGAGAGCAGGTAAAGTGCTGGGCAAATCACTACGAGTTTGAGGGACAATGAGGAGGTGTTCTTTTCAATAACCTTTTTTTTTTTTTTTTAACCTCAGGGACATATAATACTTTTTCAGGGCTTTAA
>NW_007038911.1:0-1102 GCF_000164805.1 Carlito syrichta | reverse complement strand
AGAATGTAATGGAATAGAGAGGAATGGAATTAAATAGAAAGGAATGGAATGGAGGGAAATGGACAGGAGAGGAAATCATAAAGAAGAATGGAATGGAATACAGAGGAATGGAGAGGAATAGAATGGAATGGAATTGAGAGGAATGTAATGGACTGGAATGGTGTGGAATGAATAGAGTGGAGTAAAATTCTATGGAATCCAGGGGAATGGACGACTGGAATGGAAAAGAATGGAATGGAAAGGAATGAATGGAAAGGAATTCAAATAAATGGTGAGAAATGGAATGCAGTGCAATGCAATGCAATGAAGAGGAATGGAATGGCATGGAAAGGAATGAAATGGAATGGAAAGGAATGAAATGGAACGAATTGGAGTGGCAGAAAATGCAATGGAAAGGAATGGATCATGGAGAAATGAAACAGTGGAGAGGAACTTTAGGAGGGGAATGGAAATGATGGAATGGAAAGGAGTGGAATAGAATAGAATGGAGAGGAATGGAACGGAATTGAATGGAGTAGAACGGAATATAATGGGATAACTGGAATGGAATGGACTGGATAATAATGGAACAGAATGCAATACAGGGTAATGGAGAGGAAAAGAATGGAGAGGAATAAAGAGGATGGAATGGAAATGAATGGAGAGAAATGGAATGGAATAAAGAGGAATGGAATTTAATGGAGTGGAATGGAATGGATTGGAGTGGAATGGAATGGAATGGAGTGGAATGGAAAGTAGAGTAATAAAATAGAGAGGAATGGAATGGAATGGTATGGAAGCAAAAGTAATGGAGAGGAAAACAATAGAAAGGAATGGAATGGAATGGAGAAAATTATATGGAATTGAATGGAAATGCAGGAAAGAATGGAAGGGAGAGGAATGGCAAGAATGGAGAAAAATAGAGTGGAATTGATGGAAGAGGAAAGGAACGGAATGGAATGAACTGGAGTGGAATGGAATGGTGTAGAATAGAATGGAAGAAATGGAGTGGATAGGAATGGAATGGAATAGAATGGCGTGGAATAGATTGCGTGGAATGCAGTGGAATGGATTGCAGTGGAATGGAGTTGAAAGAAATTGAATGGAAGAGAATGGAATCGAG
>NW_007038910.1:0-2143 GCF_000164805.1 Carlito syrichta | reverse complement strand
ATATCTTCATTAAAATATCCACAGGCCCAAATATCTGAACAATCATAATGTGTCCTCGACAAAAACCCTACTACAAGATATATGGGCAACAAGTATGAATGATGTTCGGAGAGATGAACTGCCTCTTGTAATATAAATGTAATGGCATCAGGATAATGAAAGAGAAGCCCTTCTTGTCTTTATCAACCACTGTTTGAAAACCAATGTAACTTTTTATTGAATAAGCTAGAATCTGCAGGACTCAATTATAAGGAAATTCTATTCCTCCCATACCCATTCAAACCTGATCTGTGAGCTAGTGCTTCCCAATATACTCACATGAGATCTCAAGCAAATCTCAAAACGTTTTCAGTCACCCTAAGAAAATAAAAAGTCCCCTGTGGCACTTTCATTTCCACCAAAATGATTACTTCCATAAGATGTCGAGTAAAAATAAAAATTCTGAGCTTGATTGAAAAATAAAGCCTACTCCCTCCCCAGCCAGGCCTTGCCGAGACAGGAAGTCTATAGTGGGGCTAGGTGCAGACTGGCTTTCACTCTGTTCCCCTGCCTTGCTAATTTATAGTATTTTTGTGGATTTCTCAAAATTCTGTCTTTGAGATCCTCTCATTTTAAACCCCAGGAAAGGACCTTGGCTTTTCTTCAACTGGCAACTCTTGACTCCAACCATCATCCCCAGATATTACGCAGTCTACACTGGGGGCTTCCATTATCCTCTTAAGCCCTTTTGGGCAAAGTTTCTCTGTTTTAAATGCTGGAGCTCTCGCTTATTCTTGTTCTTGTGTTCTCTCATATGACCACATCAGAGGCACAGTAAATACTCAAGCATGCCTCTTCCTTCTCAGTTAGAAATCATTCCCATTCCAAAGCAGTTCTCTCTCTCTCTGTTGCATTGACTCTAGCCTACAGTCACACAGTCTGTCTTTGACTTCTCTGATATGAGTCAGATACCAGTTCATGGGGAGCTCCCCAAAAACAGATGATAGATATGTCCTTCTCACTAGATTGAAGAAGAAAAAATGTGTCCTTCCATTTCCGTGGCAGAAAGTATGGAAAATGCCACCTCACTCCTAGTGCTTCCTCAAAGATTTTCTCTTAGCCTTAACCTTTTGGAGGCCATGAGATAGACCCTGAACTAAAGACATAAAGTCAGTTTTTGCATGACTTGCATAAGAGGCCTAATTCCTGACTTTGATATGTAGGGGTTTGTGGCATCTACTATTTTGTTCTTGGCCTTTGAGGCTTCAGTGACATGAAGAGTTTGGAATAATATGGAAACATCAGTTCACACCTTTTAAATTCTGTCCCACTCCCTGTAAGGTCACCATAAGAATTTTACCTGCTATGTATAAAAAAATGCTTAAGACAATTAATATTCCTGTTTAGATAAGTATTTTTCTCCTTAAGTTACACACACCACTAAAAGGTAGTTTGTACAATACGACTTAGAAATAGGGTCTCCAATGACAGACAAGTATAGAAAACAATGTGAAACTCTGTACACTAATCTTCTGGAGACCCTGAAGAACAACAAACCATAACTAGTTACTTATTACATGAAAGAAATATCAGTAAATTAAAATCTGCACAGGATATACAGACTCTATATGCTTACAAAATTGAGACATTTGAGAATATGGTTGATCTCTTGTGACCTATCTGAAGATTTTTGACTCAAAGCTCTTTGGGTAAGGTATTTTCCTTTGAATCTGTGTTCTAACTAAATGGCAAAATGGAAAGCGCTGATAACACTGATACAAGGGAAAATACCTATTTGTGTTTCCCAACTTAATATGTCTTCTAAACACAACAATTGCTCACCTAATTCTCCTCTATTTATCAACATGAACCTTATAGATAAGTGGAAAAAGCGATGGAAATGTCACTCAAGGTTACAGTTTCCACTCATCTGAGAGTATCTGCCATTGTGAAATCACACCAGCAATTGTCTATCTCTCCTGCATCACAAATTTTCTCTCTCTGCTAGAACATTTTCACCAGCTTATAAATATGCTTTATGATCTCCCATCTCTTAATAATTTTCCCATGATACTACATCTTTTCCATCTACTGCCCACTTTTTTGCATCCTACAATTTTTATATTTGTAGCCTCCAATTCTCTTTCTAATGTCTTTTGAATTC
>NW_007038909.1:0-793 GCF_000164805.1 Carlito syrichta | reverse complement strand
GAGACTCCAACCCAAATAATAATAATAATAATAATAATAATAATAATAATAATAATAATAAAGCTGCTGTGAGCATTCATGTTCAGGTTTTTGTGTGGGCATAAATTTTTATTTCTTTGAGTCAGGTGCTGTTAAAGAAAAAAATTATTCAGTGACACCTGCTAAGTACAGCATGTTAAAGAAGATTTTATTCAGGACCATCCGTATAGGCACAGGGACCACTGTAGTAGGATCTTGCAGTGAGGGAGAGAGAGATTGGCTTCAATGCTAAATATAGCATAGGCAAGTGGGAAATTATACCCAAGGAGTAGGGTGAGGGTTAGTGGATAGAAAATTATAAAGAGGAAATCTCAGGGGCAAGGGGGATTCTGGCTAAACTGACCTAGCAGGATTCTTGCTGAAGACAGGCCAAGGTGATTAGACGTGACCTGGGGTATGGTGGAGGATGAGGAATCTGTCAGATACCAAGGGTGGGGAAGTGGGGAGGGGATTGGTAACCTGGCTTAGCAGGATTTTTTTTTATTTTTTTTTGCTAAAACTGTTTTTTGTTTTTTTTTTCCTTGAGTCAGAGTCTCACTCTGTTTCCTAGGCTGGAGTGCAGTAGTATGCTCATGGCCACTGCAGCCTCGACCTGCTGGGCTCAGGCATTCCTTCCTTCTTAGCTTTCCAAGTAGCTGGAACTACAGGTGTGTGCCATCACGCCTGGCTAATATTTTTAATTTATCGTAGCGACAAGGTCTCACCAAGTTGCCCAGGCTGGTCTCGAAACCTGAGCTCAGGCAGTCCTCTCGTC
>NW_007038908.1:0-904 GCF_000164805.1 Carlito syrichta | reverse complement strand
TTTGAGTTGGAGTCTCACCCTGTCGCCCAGGCTGGAGTGCAGTGGCATGCTCACAGCCACCGCAGACTTGACCTACTGGGCTCAGGCAACCCTTCCACCTCAGCCTTCCAAGTAGCTGGAACTACAAGCGTGCGCTACCACACCTGGCTTTTCTTTTGATTTATTGTAGACACGAGGTCTTGTCAAGTTGTCTAGGCTAGTCTCAAGACCCTGAACTCAAGCAATCCTCTCTCCTTGGCCTCACAAAGTGTTGGGATTATAGGCTTGAGTTACCATGCCCAGCTTTCACTTTTTTAAATGGCAAGTCCCAAGAGAGTGGAGGCACAAAGCAAGAATTTCTGGAGAGAATTAAAGGTCTTGTAATGCAATCAAGTTCCAGAGATAAAGCTGAATTGACAGTCATATGCCTATATATGCACATACAGCACCACTAGAAATGAAGTATTTAAGCCATCTGAAAACAAATAAACTGAACATCATGGCAGTAAGTGTATCTGCTAATAGTTTCCGGCATACATTAAAATCAATTTAGAGGATATGGTGTTGGAAGTGTCCAGAAAATAAGTTATGCTGAGAAATATAGAGCAAGTAAAACAAAATAAAACAAAAAGCTTGCCATGCACATTTTCAGTGAGAAAAAATCTGAAAAATAGAACCATGTCTTCTAAAAGTACAAATAAGTAATCCTTTATTGACTGGTGACAATGACAAAATAACATTCTGCACCTAAACCTCTTTTATTTATTTATTTATTTATTTTTTGAGTTGGAGTCTCACTGTGTCGCCCAGACTGGAGTGCAGTGGCCTCTCCTGGCCACCGCAGCCTCGACCAGCTGGGCTCCGGTGATCCTTCCGCCTCAGCCTTCCAAGTAGCCAGAATTACAGGCATGTGCTACCACGCCCG
>NW_007038907.1:0-1264 GCF_000164805.1 Carlito syrichta | reverse complement strand
GATTGCTTGAGCCCAGGAGTTCGAGACCAGCCTGGGCAACATAGCAAGACCTCATCTCTTTGAAAAAATAAAGAAAAATTAGCCAGGTGTGGTGGCTCATGCCTAGAGTCCCAGCTACTCAGAAAGCTCATACAGGAGGATCACGAGCCTAGTAGTTGGAGGCTAAAATTATCCAAGATTGTGCCACTGCATTCCAGCCTGGGTGGCAGAGTGAGACCCTGACTCTAAAACAAAATAACAGGATAAATGCTGCTATGGACATTGTAACACCCAAAGCAAACACACAAGTTTTTGCATGGATGTGTATTTGCAGTTTTCTTGGACATATACCCAGGAGTTGAATTGCCGGATCATGTGGTAACTCTATTTTTAACATTTTGAAGAATTGCCAAACTTTAAAAAAGTGACTACACCCTTTTGCAGTCCCACCAACGATGCATGTGCATTCTCATTTCTCCACCAAGATGTTTATCTTTTTGACTGTCACCATCCTATGACAACGAAAGAGGGAGACAAAGTGGTATCTTTGTAGTAGTTGTAGTTTTGATTTGCATTTCCATTATGACTGTTGGTGTTGACCATCTTTTCATGTGCTTGCTGGCCATTTGTACATCTTCTTCGGAGAAATGTTTATTCAAATGCCCATTTTTTAATTCTCTTCTTAGTATAAGGTTGTAAGAGTTCCTTTTGTATTCTGGATACAAGTCCCATACTAGATTTGTCTTCTCATTCTGTGGGTTATCTTTTTACTTTCTTAGTAATGCACAAGTTTTTAATTTTGACATAGTCTAACTTAATCTATTTTTCCTTCGGTTGCAAGCTCTTTAGGTACTGTATTTAAGAAACCATTGCCTAACCAAAGATCACAAAGATTTGTATGTTCTCCTCCCAGTTTTATAGTTTTCACTTTAACATTTAGGTGATGGTCCATTTGGAGTTGATTTTTATGTGTTGTATGAGGTGGGGGTCCACCTTCACTCCTTTCCATGGCTTATGTCTTCTGTTTTTAAGGTAACAAGAATGTGGTAACTAGAGAGCACTTGGACCGAATGAAGAATAGCTGCATCGTTTGTAACATGGGACATTCCAACACGGAGATTGACGTGGTAAGATCAAGTGGCTCATTATTTGAGGGCTTTTTTTACCCCCTTCTTTTTCCTGAGAAACAAACCGGAAATGAATTCCTAAGAAATCCAGCCATCTTAAACGTGACTGTCCTGGCAGAGTTGTCCACATCTGTTCACTTACTAGCCCTATGGCCTGT
>NW_007038906.1:0-5290 GCF_000164805.1 Carlito syrichta | reverse complement strand
CTCATCTGTAATTGGTGCACCAGTGACTAATCCTCCTCTTAATGGGTGCCACAGTGAATAGTCCTCCTTTGAGATTTGTGCTTCAGTGATCAGATGTCCTCGGAGATAAGAACCTCAGGGTCAGGCATTTTTCTGTGATTGGTGCATGAGACTGAGCCTCCTCTTAATGAGTGTTCCAGTGACTGGCCCTCCTGTGTGATAGGTGTCACAATGACTGGCCCTCATCATTTATGTGTGCCTTTGTGACTGATTCTGCTTTATGATAAGTGCCACAGTGACTGGATTTACTCTGTGATAGCTCCCTAATGACTGACTCTGTTCTGTGTTGTGTTTTCCTAGTAGCTATCTTTCATCTCTGATGTGTGTCTCCATGAGTAGTCCTATTCTGTGATGTTTGTCACAGTGACTGGCCCTCCTGTATAATATGTGCTCCAGTGACTGTCACACTTCTGTGATGGTTGCTCCAATAACTTACCTTCCTCTGTGATGAAATGCCCATGGAATGGTCCTCCTTTGTGACTGGTGCCCCAGGCACTGGCCATCCTACTGAGTATGCCTGCTCTTTAATTTTTATCCCAGTAATAGGTTCTCCTCTGCCATGGTTGCCCCATTGATTAGAACACCATAATGAGTTTCACAGTCACTGATCCTCTTCTGTAACGGATTCCTCAATGACTGCTAATCCTCTGTGATGAGTGACTCAGTGTCAGGCCTTCCTCTGTAATTTTTTTTACCAATGAATGCCCCAATGACTGGCCCTCCTTAGTTATGGGTGTCACTGTAACTGAGTCTCTTCTGTAATTGGTGCCCTAGTGATGAGATATTCTCCAAAATGTTAGTTCATATTACTAGCTCTCATGTGGTTGGTCTCCCGCTTACTAGATCTCTTCCATAATAGGTGCCCCAGTTAATGGCCCTCCTTAATGATGGGTGTTTCACGGACTGGACCTCCTCCAAAATATGTGCCCAAATGTCTGGTCCTCCTCTGTGTTTGGTGGCTCAGTGAGTATTCTTCATATATCATGGGAGCCCCATTGACTAGTCCTTGTCTGTGATAAATGTCACAGTGAAGATACCTCCTCCATAACGTGTTCCCCAGTGACTGACCATCCTCTGTGATGGGTGCCCCAGTGGTTATCCCTTTTCTGTATTGGGTGTCCTAGTCACTAGACCTCCTCCAAAACTTGTGACCCAATAACTAGCCCACCTCTGTTTTGGATGTCATAATTTCTGGGCCTCCTCCATAATGTGTGCCCCTATGACATTCCCTTTTCTGTGATGGGTGTTCCAGTGATTAGGTATCTTCCATAATAGGTGCTGTATTGACTGGAAATCCTCTGTGATTGGTGGCCAGTAATTGACCCTCCTCCAAGTTGAATTTTCCAGTGAGTATTCCTTCTCTATGATGGATGTTCCAGTAACTGGACCTCCTCCATTATTAGTGTTGTAGTGACTAGTCCTCCTCAGTGATGGGTGCCTTAGTGACTAGCTCTTTTCTGTGACAAGTGCCCCAGTGACTGACCCTCCTTTATTATTGATATCACAGTGACTGCTCCATTTCTGTGAAAAATACACCAGTAACTGATCCTCTTCAGTGATTGGTGTGTCAATATCTAGCTTTCCTCCTAGATCGCTGCCCCAACTATGGACTTTCATACACAATGTGCTCCTCAGTGATGAGCCCTACTCCATTATGGGTGCCGGAGTCCAGGTCCAGCGGGTCAGGGTTTTCTGAAGGAGGGACAGCGTCAGTGCAGGAGAAAAAACTTGGACACTGACTCTGCTGTGAGCAAGACAAATCCTGATTTATTGCTATTTCCACCTCCTTTCATACCCTACTTTTTTGTTTTCAAGGCAAATTGTTACAATTTAATGGACCGGACAGACACTGTATCTTTGTTCATCCTGCTTTGATCTTAAAAGATTATCATCCTAAACATTAACTATAAATTTTATAAACTTCTAACTTTTCTTAATGTTTTCCATTCCTTAATGTTCAAACAAAAACTTTCTTATTCGTATAACTATTATATTATAAATCACTACCAAGTTCTAAGCACTATAATTGTCACATAGGTTAACAAGTCACACTGCGACCTTCACACAGCAATTTGCAACTAGCTGGAGTACAACAACATTTTCAAGGTTTCTTAACCACAAGTTGGACTGACTAGTTTTCCACAATGTTATACCTGGTATTTACAATCTGCATCAATTATCCCCTGCTAGGGAGACTGGGCTTTAATATTTGTAAAACATAAGGCCTCTCAAACTCAAGTCACCTTAGTCACAATCCCTAACCAGAATTACAAGCCTCCTTAACAAAGGAAAGTAAAGGCAAGGGTGCTCTAATATTTATGTGATGGTTAATTTTTTAAGCATAATTCACCACATGTAGAAATTGAGAAATTAAGTAAATATAATTTTTGCCTTGACACTCTTTCTAAAAATACAAACTGTAGCTTCTTAAATTTCTTCAATCAGTTGCCAATTGGAAGAAATAAAATCTTACAAGTAATTATCTACCCACACATGATATTTAAAATCTCTATTGATAATTTCCTGGCAAGGCCAATTAGTTCCCTGAAAAACATTAAATTGAGCACTTTCTGATAAAAGCAGAAGAAGCAAGGGTCTCAGTTGCCCAGGTTAACTTTGCAGCCTGGAGTCTTCAGCCCCATGGTCTTTGTCAGCAGGCAGGCCTCCATGACTGGCTCCCAATATCTCCTCCTTTCTTGTTTTTTAATACAAAGCCATGAAATTCCGCAGTCAGATGGTTGATGTTGTTTTTCAATAATTGTAAGATGACTGGAAACAAACGTAAAAGAAATAAGATAATAACCCCATAAATTCCTACATTTAAAATGGAAATTAGAGACTTGATTAGTAAAAGAGGAGAGACTATTAAAAAATGATTGAGCTAATTGGTCAAAATTAAATTGATTCTCAGCCTGGCAGAAATCCTGAATTTCTTGACATAATTTAGAGAGATCTATGTTTATGTTTGAATGATTCCAAATTCCAGAAATATGGTTTTTGATTTTATCCCATGTATGGATAGATTTATTCACCTGTAGAGGGATTACACAAATCCATTTAAATTCTGAATGGCAATACAAAGCTAACTTAATTTTTAAGGTTATAAATTCTTGTCCTATGATAAGAATAGCTTTCTCTAGAGCATTCACCCTACTTTCTAACTTTTGTCAATAATTACTTGAGTAGCCAATGCCAAGGACACATTTTTAGATAACTGATAGAGCTACAGAAGAAACTGAAAGTGATGTGGCAACAGATATCAAGGTAGTGATTCCCAAAATAATAGTTGCTATAAACCTTTTTGAGCATTGCAATAATGAATTAACTTCATATAATGCTTTTACACCATAATCATCAAACTAGAGAGAGGGAAGATGTACAGGAACAATCAAATAAGGAGATTGTTTAAGAATCATAAATTCTCTATAAGAAAAATCAGTTAAACAATTAGTAAGAATGCAATTTTTACATGATATGTTATATTTTGGTCCATTTTGGGTTATAATTAAAGAATTAGAACTTTTGGTAACCAAAAATACATACGGTGACTGTAAGCCAGCATAACAACAAAAACAGTAGAGGGAGTAAGAGAAGTATTTTGAGACCAAACCAAGTCCTCTGCATCACACGTCAGCACTTTCAGCTGCCCTCAAGTTGGTGGTTGGCAGATTCTCCTGGAAGCAGCAGAATGTGGTCATGGTCATGGAGGCCTCACGAGAGCAAGATGTTTTAGTTGAAGAATGAGGGTTTCTTCTTCCTCGTCGTCGGCTGAGCTCAGGCAGTATTGTTCCTGCTTTTGGGAGTTAAACCATAGTGGGGGTGGGAGGCCAGGCATGCCTAATCAGGTGATGCAGAACCTAAATAGGTGAAGATGAATCCTGGGGAAAAACACAAGCACATCTTCTCCACAGGTTAAAAGGTATCTGGTACTTTCCATTGATCTGTGAGGGCTGTTTAAAATTCTTGGAGGTGGTCTAAATGCAATCTTTTACAATTCTTAGAATTAAAAAAAACACCCTTTCTCTTTTGTAACAAAGACAGTGGATGGCATTAGAGAGCCATTCTATTATAGAACAAAAATGTACCTTACAAGATTTTTCCTATATAATTATTTATCTTTCCTTTATCCTTTCTTATCCAAAACATGCCTATACCCAACAACTTTCTTCACATTTTTTATAACCTCAGAGCTTTAACCAAAGCAATAAGTTTATATGTAGTGGAAGGACTTAGATAGGATCCAATGTAGAACTACTAGAAAAATCGCAAGTTAAACAAAAGGCACCCCAAAAACACAATGGTGAGACCAAAGAGTAATATGAGTTTTAATCATTTTGGAATAAACCAGGTTTTTAAAAAGCAAAAACTCAGAGGGGGGAGGGTTAATAGAAATTAGACACAAAGTACAGTTTTTTACAATTTGTATAGCAGTCTCCCTTGGAGTATGAAACTGGTATCTTAAAGCTGCAGCAGTTTGGTGATTAATTTTATGGGATAATTGAGTTTGAGTAATTACTTTCTCTTCCACTGAGGAACAAACCATAGGTTTTGTCAGGCTGTCAGCTAATTGATTGCCCAAATGCAAAGGCCCTGGGAGGCCGGAATGAGATCTAATGTGTCCCAAAAAATATAATTCTTTCCTATCACAGATTAATTGCTTTAACTGAACAAGTAATTCTAAAATTGTAGTTTTATTTGTAGGATAGTAGCTGTTTTAATATGGGGAAATAATAATCTAATATAACAGGAGTCAGTATACAAATTAAACCTCTCATCTTTTAAAACGGAGAAGGCATATAAAACTGCCCTCTTCTAAGTTCCTTTTTTTGTACCAGAACCCTATTATCCTATTATTCTGATAAATAAACTCTCCCTGACCCAATTATCACAAAACTTAACTTGGAAAGAATAAACTTTTGAGGGTTTCATCTATTAGTAATCTTCACCACAAATGTCCTCAAATAATTACTTCTACCAACCTAAGTTAAAAATACGATCCTATCCAAAGTTAATTAATTTTAAAAAAACCCTAAATTGAAATGAAATAAATTATCTTTGTTTTTACAGCACATCTGAAAAGGTATTTAAAAAATTTTGTAGAGTATTAAACAATAACATTTTTCAGTAAATAAACTATCAAAAGTCAGAATAAAGGACACCATAAGAAATTTACACTGTAGCATTTAAGTTGTCATGTACATATAACCTACTTTATGGTCACCAACCTGAAACTCCTAACATGCTACACAAA
>NW_007038905.1:30001-36768 GCF_000164805.1 Carlito syrichta | reverse complement strand
GCTACTTGGAGGGCTGAGGGGGAAGGAGCGCCGGAGCCCAGCAGGTCGAGGCTGCGGTGGCCGGGAGCGGCCACTGCACTCCAGTCTGGGTGACAGAGTGAGACTCCAACTCAAAAAAAAAAAAAAAGAGAGAGACCTCATCTCTACAAGAAAAAAAAATTAGCTGTGCATGGTAGCACGTGCCTGTAGTTCCAGCTACTTTGAAGGCTGAGATGGAAGGATTGCCAGAGCACACCAGGTGAATGCTGGGGTGGCTGTGAGTGTGCCATGGCACTCCAGCCTGGGTGACAGAGTGAGACTCCAGCTTAAAAAAAAAAAAGACAAAAGAAGCAAAGATACATTTTTTTAGAAAGCATGATTTATTGAGAGGACAGAAAAGCTCCCATAGTGGGAGGGGACTCAAGGGGGTTGCCCAGATACAATTTTAAATATGGTAACTGGAATGTACTCTTTAACCTCTTGTGTTATTTTTCTAATCTAAACAAAGAATAATGGCTAACACAGTGTTTTGTATTCTCAAAAGCACTATGTTAAAAACTTTATTGAAGTTTCTTGCTATCAGTGAAACATGGGGCTTGTAGTTTCAACTATAATTTTAACTGAGTCTGAGTCTAGGTATTTGGGGGTATATTTTATACAACACCATTGTATTGTACAAACACTATTGTGTTATATAAAATAGAACATTAAAGACTATAGATAGAATCTATATCCACATAGCACCAATTCATTTTAATTCTTTGCAGTATTCCATTGTATGAAGATCATGCATTCTTATCTACTCCCTCCTGATAAGATTGGTTTATTTCCAGTTTTTCATTATCAAAAGGAAACCTGCAAGAACAATTGTGCACATGCTTCTATACACACATGCGAGATTTGCTCTAGTTCCTTGTAAGTGGAACTGCTGGGTCCCAGGGTAAAGAGAATGTGTCTTTACTTTGATAAGATATGAAAGTCATATCTTTACTAGAGATTATCAAATTGTTATTGAAGGAATTGTATCAGTACATCCTCTCACCGCTCTTGTGTGAGATTTCTGTCTTGTTTCTCCACAACCCAACGCTTGGAATTATCAGACTTTTCAGTTTTTACCAATCTGTTGGGTATAAATCCATATCTTAATTTGCATTTCTGTGGTTACTAATGAGATTAAACACATGCATATGTTTTGTGGCCATGCTGGTTTCCTCTTCTGTGAATTGTTTGATCATATCCTTAGCAAATTTTCTCAAGGTTTTGTCTTTTTTTTTTTTTTTTGAGTTGGAGTCTTACTCTGTCACCCAGACTGGAGTGCAGTGGCCGCTCCCAGCCACCACATCCTCGACCTGCTGGGCTCCGGCGATCCTTCCGCCTCAGCCTTCTGAGTAGCCGGAAATACAGGCACGTGCTACCACGCCCGGCTAATTTTTTTGATTTATTGTAGAGATGAGGTCTCGCTGCCCAGGCGGGTCTCGAACCCGTGGGCTCAGACAATCCACTCACCTCAGCCTCCCAAAGGCGTGGGATTATAGGCCGAGCCACCAAGCCCAGCTAGGTTTCGTCTTTCCTTTAAAGGTTTGTAGGAATTCTTAATATATTCTGGATACAAATTACTTTATGTGTTGCAAAAACCACCTTCCAGTCTGTGCATTTAGTTCTACCACTTTAATTTATGTTTACTGTAATTTGCCTTCTGTGGCACTTATATTTATATGCATATTATTTTTTTTTCCTCTGGGTTTTTTTTTTTTTTTTTGAGTTGGAGTCTGTCACCTAGGCTGGAGTGTAGTATCATGTTCATACAGCCACTGCAGCCTCCACCTGCTGGGCTCAGGTGATCCTTCTGCCTCGGCTTTCCAAGTAGCTGGAATTACAGGCATGCGCCATCACACCCGGCTAATTTTTCTTGATTTCTTGTAGAGATGAGGTCTCGCCAGGTTGCCCAGACTGGTCTTGAACCTGTGGGCTCAGGCAATCCTCTCACTTTGGCCTCCAAAAGTGCTGCAATTATAGGCATGAGCCACCGCGCCCGGCCTTCCTCTGGGGTTTTAAAACTATACACAGTTTTATTCAGTTAATAGTCACCCTTAATTTTTTCTTTTTATGTAAATACTTAATTACATTGTTCTAGTAAAGTCTAGAGCCATGGCTTTCAAAGCTTAGACCCCCCGAAGTAGCAGCATTTAGCATCACCTGGGAAGTGTTAGAAATGCAGATTCTTAGGTCCCACCTTAGACCTAGTGAATCAGAAACTCTGGGGATAGGGTACACACTTTGTGTATTCCAAAGGATTCTGATGCATGCCAATGTTTGAAAACACAGGTCTAGAATTATTTAACATCTCTATCCATGTTCTAAACCAAGACTTTTTTTTCCTACCCAACCAAAAGACTTCCTTCCCCACTCCACCCTCTTCCTTGGGATTCTTACCTAGAATTTGGATTTGTGTGGGATGTAGGGGTGGATAGGTGTGGGGGTGAGTGAAATAGCATCAATGGTTGATTAAATATAACAGCATTGTAAGATTATTCATTTCTCTTATTTTTTGCATCCTGATTCCTGGATCTCTGTTAATGATTCTTTTATTAAGGATCTTAAGTGGCAAATTTTCCTAATGCATGTTTTGCATGTTTGAAATTGACTTCATATGGTCTTTTTTTTTAAATTTTTGAGTTAGAGTCTCATTCGGATGCCCCAGGCTGGAATGCAGTGGCATACTCACAGCCACCACAACCTCAACCGGCTGGGCTCAGGTGATCCTTCACCTCAGCCTTCCAAGTAGCTGGAACCACAGTCACATGCCACCACATCTGGCTAGTTTTTTGATTTATTGTTGAGACAAGGTCTCGTCAAGTTGCCCAGGCTGATCTCAAGCCAATGGGCTCAGGCAATCCTCTCACCTCAGTCTTCCAAAGTGCTGAGATTATAGGCTTGAGCCACTGTGCACAGCCTGCTCTTTATTTTTTAATCCTATTTTATTTGGGTTTAGAATTCAAAATTTGCAGTTATTTTCTGTCAGCACCTTGAAAATATTACTCTGTTGTGATCTGGCATCTGTTGCAGATGAGAAGTCTGTTGTTCATCTAATGAGATCTGTTAGCAGGAATTCTGTCTTTCTCTCTTGTGGCTTTTAAAGCTTTTCTCGGGCCAGGCTCAGTGGCTCAGCCTGTAATCCCAGCACTTTGGGAGGCTGAGGTGAGTGGATTGCCTGAGCCCGTGGGTTCGAGACCTGCCTGGGCAACTTGACGAGACCTCATCTCTACAACAAATCAAAAATTAGTCAGGCGTGGTAGCGCACTCCTGGAGTTCCAGCTACTTGGAAGGCTGAGGCGGAAGGATCGCCGGAGCCCAGCAGGTCGAGGTCGCAGTGGCCGGGAGCGGCCACTGCACTCCAGTCTGGGTGACAGAGTGAGACTCCAACTCAAAAAAATAAATAAATAAATCTTTTCTCTTTCTGCCTGGGGTCTGAAATTTTACCTTATTGAGTCTACATGTGCATGTATTTCTGTTTACCCTTTTCATTATCCTTTGTGCTTTTAATTATAAGAATGTGTGAGTTTCTTTAACTCTAGAAAAGTCCTAGTTGCTATTTCTTTGAATATTGTGTCTCACTATCCTTTTTTAAATTTACTTCTGAGCTTCCTGCTAAATTCTTGGTGAATTTCTAATGCAATTGTTCAGAGTACTATTTTCTTCTTCAACTGTGTAAGCCTAGAGTCGATCCATTCTATTGTGTATTTTATTTCACTATCTAGATTTTTCGTGTACAAGAAAACAAGGTGGTTCCTTTTTTTGTTGTTGTTGGAGTCTCACTCTGTCACCCAGACTGGAATGCAGTGGCACGCTCCCAGCCACTGCAGCCTCGACCTGCTGGGCTACCTCAGCCTTCCAAGTTGCCGGAACTACAGGTACGTGCTACCATGCCCAACTAATTTTTGATTTATTGTAGAGACGGGGTCTCGCCAAGTTGCCTGGGTGGGTCTCGAACCCGCGGGCTCAGGCAATTCACTCGCCTCGGCCTCCCAAAATGCTGGGATTACAGGCTGAGCCACCGAGCCCAGCCAAGGTGGTTCTTTTCTGTTTTTATTTCCTTTCTACCAATTTTGTTGTTTGTTTGTTTGAGTTGAAGTCTCACTCTGTAGCCCAGGCTGGGGTGCAGTGGCACTCACGGCTACCCCAGCGTCCATCTGCTGGGTTCCAGTGATCCTTCTGTCTCAGCCTTCCAGCTGGAACTACAGGTGTGCACCACCATGCCCAGCTAATTTTTTGATTTATGTAGAGACAAGGTCTCTCCATGTTTCCCAGGCTCATCTTAGGTGAAATCTTTTTCTTTTCTTTCTTTCCAATCTCTCAAGTTTGAGATTACTTCTACCCGGCCTCCCAGAGTCCCCAACTTCTATAATAGTGACTCACAACTACCCCTCTCGCACCATACCCTGTGTGGTATTACAAATATTGATGATCTGTCACTGTATAGGACTTGTCTAAGTTTTTGATTATAAGCTTGTGTGGTTTCTTTCTCTCCTGGGTACAAAACTTCATAGAAGTAATACCCACAAGAAGCTTTCCAGGCTCCTTTCTTTTTTCTTTTCTTTTTTTTTTGAGTCAGTCTTATCTGTCACCGAGGCTGGAGTGCAGGGGCATAGTCACAGCCACCGCAGCCTAGATCTGCTGAGTTCAGGCGACCCTTTTACCTCAGTCTTCCAAATAGTTGGAACCACAGGCACGTGCTACCATGCCCGGCTAATTTTTTAATTTATTGTAGAGATGAGATCTCACCAAATTGCCTAAGTTGGTTTTGAACCCCCGGGCTCAGGCAGTCCTCTCGTCTCTACTTCCCAAAGTGCTGGGATTACAGCCAGACTCCTTTCTTTTTTTTTTTTCTTTTTTTTTAGTTGGAGTCTCACTCTGTCACCCAGACTGGAGTGCAGTGGCCGCTCCTGGCCACCGCAGCCTCGATCTGCTGGGCTCAGGCGATCCTTCCGCCTCAGCCTTCCAAGTAGCTGGAACTACAGGCGCGCGCTACCACGCCCAGCTGATTTTTTTTGGTTTATTGTAGATACGAGGTCTCGCCAAGTTGCCCAGGCGGGTCTCGAACCCGTGGGCTCAGGCAATCCACTCACCTCAGCCTCCCAAAGGCGCGGGATTACAGGCTAAGCCACTGAGCCCAGCTCAGACTCCTTTCTTAATCAAAAAGCCTCATTCAAGTGCCTCATTGTAAGAAGCTCCTGCCTGCTTTCAGACATTAATCTCAGCAAGGTCTAGAACCAACCTCCAGTCATAGCTTTGTGGTTGCTGTGTTTCTGATACATGGAGATGTTATGGTCTAAGGAACGCTCGGCTGCTCCCCTTGATACCAATAAATCAAAGGGGCAGGGAACTGGTAGAAAGAAGTTTATTTCTGAGTTTGAATCCAGGGAGCAGAGCCAGACTTAAGATCTTTCTAGAATGGTTCTGCTCACCCTCCAGGCTTTAACAGTTTTCCAGAGTTGTTACTACCTATACATTAGCGAAGTGACCATTGTCTAGAACTTGAGTTTCAGTCACAATTATCAACAATGACATTTTTCGGTCCAGATCTCCTGGTGCCAGGTATCAATGGTATCTCATGGCTTTTATCAGTAAGGTCCTGCAGAAGTCTTAATCAAGCTTACCATAGAGTAAAGGGAGTTTACAAGGCCTAAGACATCATGCATTACACAAAAGTTATACAAATCACAAAGCTTATGATTACATTGATACCACAGTTCTACAAATCACAAGGCTTATGGTCACATTGATACTACATTATTCAAACGTATGGCCACTCAGAAAGAGAGTAAATGGAGATTTGCATCTTTTAGTTGATTGGGCATAAACAATGGGGAAGTCAAGGATTCCCTGAAGCTACTTACCAGAGTGCATAGGAGATAAGGGGAAAGTGCACCTTTTATTAGCTCTCAGGAATGTTGTTCAGGAATGTACAGGAACACTTGAGTCCTTGGTGTGACATTCTCTAGGGGCTGTGACAATATGAACAGACATTAGCAGGTCTCTGTATCAGAGACATGAATCTTTTTTATTGATATTCCTAGTACTTTTCTTTTTTATAATGCTATATGTTTGGAGCAAAGATGGTACCTCAAAGAATAAATTTACACTGCCTCCTTGACACATAAGGTCTGACAAGAAATCTGCTTTGTATGTTTTTAGGGCCTGGGAAGGCATACAGAATAATGCAGACATCCAGTCTCCAGTCTGACATGTAAGAAGCTTGGAAGTCATCGCCTGACAACAAGTAAAAAGTTGAACAAAATGAGAAGCAACAACTCTTCATGGATCCATCAGAAAAGTGAGGTCTCAGAACAAACTGCTGCCCCCCGAATTTGAGAGACAGACAGGTAGCTGCAAAGAGTAACAACTTCCCAGAGCAAAACTCCATGAGCAAAAACCTTTATGGGAAAGATAGGAAAACTTAAACTGTAATTGAAGAGTCACTGAAATCTGAGAGTTAGAAACTCCAGAGGGACCCATTCAGAGGGGGGATCTTATACTTTTGTGAGTTTTACCTCCAGAATCTCTAATCTCTATCAGGTCTCTCTCTCTCTCTTTTTTTTTTTTTTTTTTTACGTGGTTAATGTTTATTGTCTTTATCTGAAAAATCCTCATAGAAAACTGGTTCAGCTTTCTTTTTTTTTTTTGAGTCTCACTCCGTCACCCAGACTGGAGTGCAGTGGCCGCTCCCAGCCACCGCAGCCTTGTCCTGCTGGGCTCCGGCGATCCTTCCGCCTCAGCCTTCCAAGTAG
>NW_007038905.1:19611-29953 GCF_000164805.1 Carlito syrichta | reverse complement strand
TGATTTATTGTAGAGATGAGGTCTCGCCAAGTTGCCCAGGCGGGTCTCGAACCCGCGGGCTCAGGCAATCCATTCACCTCAGCCTCCCAAAGTGCGGAATTACAGGCTGAGCCACCGAGCCTGGCTTGGTTCAGCTTTCAGCAGCCCATTCCTGAACTCTGAGGAAGCTCATCTTCTTCTGAGCTACCCAATCTTTCTTCTGGGCAAGGGACATTTGGGGACCATTCCACCTCTTCTTCACTTCTTTCTTGGGCTTCTTCTCATAGACAGGATTCTCCCGTATAGCTACATGAGCTTTCTTGTACACCTCCTCCATCATGTCTGGAGTCACACTGTTCTTCATTTACTGAGAGAGCTGCTTCTTGTAAGTATCTTCATCTTTTTCCATTAGGTAACGCATATAGTCTGCAACATTCTGGCCCATGATGTGCTTCCAATGTACTTCTGCATTGAATTCCTCGCTTTCAGAATCATAACCAGGGAATCGTTTGGTACTGTGAGGGATAGACAAGCCGCCATCCACAGCTCCCTTCAGGGCCCTAAAACCTTTATTGCCAGTGGTAGTTCTGGCAAGGGCTGCATCTAAATAGCAGGCGAAAGCACTGGGTTTGCCACCAACGCTTTCTACATTGTATTCATCTCCGGTCACCTCCACTTGGCCTTCATAAGTCTTGTCCATTCCAAACCTGTTGAGAAACCTGCAGGCCAGCAGCAAGCCAGTATAATATGCTGCAGTATAATTTGTCAGGCCTACTTTTACACCATATTTTGGTAGTTCGTGTGCATAAGCTGTGCAGACTATCACATCCCCTTCTATATGGGCATAAACAATCTGACGGATGATATCTCTGTTTGTTACATGAACTATCATCCTGTATTTGGGTGTGTTGTACTTATATTTATCCTTTAACACCAAGCGTTTCTGAGCATAGTAATCAGTTTTACCCTTTTGTTGTCTTCTAAATTTCACTTGGTATCTCTTTTTTTTTTTTTTTTTTTTGAGTTGGCGTCTCACTCTGTCACCCAGACTGGAGTGCAGTGGCCGCTCCCGGCCACCGCAGCCTCGACCTGCTGGCTCCGGCGATCCTTCCGCCTCAGCCTTCTCAGTAGCCGGAATTATAGGCATGCGCTACCACACCCAGCTGATTTTTTGATTTATTGTAGAGATGAGGTCTCACCGCCCAGGCGGGTCTCGAACCCGCAGGCTCAGGCAATCCACTCACCTCAGCCTCCCAAAGGCACATGATTACAGGCTGAGCCACTGAGCCCGGCTTCACTTGGTATCTCTTTAAGTAGGCCTCATTTTTGACAACTTTAACAAACTCCATCCTGCAGAACTGAGACCCGCATCCATGGTTTCACACAGACCTGCAGGCCCAGCAGTGCCGGGGTGGGGAAAAAAAACCAGCTTCTCTTAATGAAGATTAAAGAAAAATCCACTGAGATCCTGGAGGAGGAGGAGGAAGGGAACCATTTTAAAATATGCCAGACCATTCTATTCTTCTTAACATGGTCTGCTCTCAGGATAAACCAATTTACCAAAGTCTAACCTAATGTGTTGCTTCAGAGACTAACCAACCTTGGGTAAGGGAAAAACCTAACTCCAGTCCCCTCTAGCTATCCTGTCCCACAGAAGAGTAAGGAGACCACTGAGTACTGAGAAGTACTTGAGAAGTTTACAGCCCAGGGGCGCAGACATCCTCTCTCCCCACACCTTATCACATCACTAATAGCCTATTTACTGGAGTTACTTTCACCCAGTACATCATGTCCAGCTTTCAACAAAAGATCATAAGGCATACTGAAGGCAAGAAACACAATTTAGTGCCGGGCTCGGTGACTCAAACTCAAAAAAAAAAAAACACAATTTGACGATACAGAGCAAGCATCACAACCAGACTCAGATATGGCAGGGTTGCTGGAATTATCAAATCTGGAATTTAAAATAACTATGACTAATATGTTAAGGGCTTAAATTTAAAAAGTAAAAAACATGCGAAGACAGATAGGTAATGTAAGCAGAGAGGTGCTTATTCTAGGAAAGAATAAAAAGAAATGATAGAGATTAGGAGTATTGTAATAGAAATGAACTATGTCTTTGATGGGCTTATTAGTAGACTGGACATGGCTAAGGAAAGAATTTTCCGAACTTGAAAATATGTCAATAGAAACATCCAAATCTGAAGAGGAAAGGAAAAAAAAAAAAAGACAAAAATGAACTAGAATATCCAAAAGCTATGGGACAACTACAAAAGATGTGACATACATATAATAAGAATACCAGAAACAGTTTGCGTATGTAACCAATTAAGTGTTCGCTTCTAAGTAGTTCTTTTAAAGACACTCTCCCTATAATTCCTTGTGAAACTTCTTTATGACTAGGTTATAAACCTAGTTTATGAGAAAAGCACCTTTGAAATTATATTTCCTATGCAGTAATATAGAGACAAGATAGACTATCACTGCAAAGAGCTTTGAATAAGATCTAGACAAGTGACTGAAAATTCTTGGCACACATGCCATGGTTGATCAAAGTAATTAATTTCTATATTCTTTTCCACTGTGCCTTGGCAGTTCTTCATAACCCTTTCTCAGCACAATGTACTAGACAGTCACTTCCAGTTTTCTGGAGTTAGTGTACAAAATAAACATTTCCCAAGGTGTTTTTGTGGCAACCTCCTTCTATGAAACATTAATTTGTAATCCCAGCATTTCGGGAGGCCAAGGTGAGAGGATTGTCTGAGTCCATGGATTTGAGAACAGCCTGGGCAGCTTGGTGAGACCTCATCTCTACAATAAATTTTTTAAAAATTAGCTGGGTGTGGTAGTGCACACCTGTAGATCCAGGCTACTTGGAAGGCTAAGGTGGAAGGATCACCTGAGTCCGGCAGGTTGAGGCTGGGGTGGCCATGAGCATGCCACTGCACTCTAGCCTGGGCAACAGAGTGAGAATCCAACTCAAAAAAAAAAAAAATTGTGAGGGAAAAAAGAATAATAGGATCAAATATATTTGAGGATACTGAATCAAACTCATATAAATCCCTTTTTTTGCTGTGAGACTTCATAGTATACATTATAAAGCTCTATTTTCTAAACTTCATAAACCAGGAAGAAGCAGTTCATATAACCAGTGTTCCCTGGAACATTCTTTGAGAAATATTATTCTAGAACTATTCATAGATACATTACTTACAGGAAAGTCGAGAAATTTGGGGGAGTGTGCCTAATGTTTTTAGGTTCATGCTATGGAGCAAGGATCTGTAAACTTTATCAAGGCCAGATGATAAATATTTTGGACTTTGCAAGACAAAGTCTCTCTCACAATGACCATCTTTGCTATTATGGCACAAAAACAGCCATATTTCATTCTGGGTGTGGCCGTTCCAATAAAACTCTGCTTACAAAAATACACCTGTGGGCTCTAGTTTGTCATGAAGAATAATGAGGATGCTTTGCTATAGAACATTTTCATTCAACAAGCACTAATTGAGTAGCTGTGATGTGTTTTTTGGTCCCATAAATATTGTAGGATGCATGAATGCAGTAGTCCCCCATTACCTACCAGAAATATGTTCCAGGATCCCCAGTGGATGCCTGAAACTGCAGATAGCACAGACTCCTATAGATACTATTTTTTTCCATCTGATAACCAGCCTGGCTACTGACTAACAGGCAGCTAGTGCGAGTAGGTAGCATAGATACCATGGATACTTTAGACCAGGTATGCCCAACCCACAGCCTATGGGCCAGATGCAGCCCACAACTGTTAGTAACGCAGCCCCACAAAAATGTTTTAACATCAGGTAGTTTTTGTTTTGTTTTGTTTTGAGTTGGAGTCTCACTCCGTCGCCCAGACTGGAGTGCAGTGGCCACTCCCGGTCACCGCAGCCTCGACCTGCCGGGCTCCGGCGATCCTTCCGCCTCCCCCTTCCGAGTAGCCGGAACTACAGGCGCGCGCTACCACGCCCGGCTGATTTTTTGATTTATTGTAGAGATGAGGTCTCGCCAAGTTGCCCAGGTGGGTCTCGAACCCGCCGGCTCAGGCAATCCACTCACTTCAGCCTCCCAAAGCGCTGGGATTATAGACTGAGCCACCAAGCCTGGCTACTTCAAGTGTTTTTTAGTGTTTATTTTCTTCATGACCCCATGCGTAGTTTCATTTCTGAAGTTCACAATCACACCTTATTCATGAAATCACTCTTTGGCAACATGTACATTTGTGAGCAGCTGTTTTCAATTATGAAGCACACAAAGAGAAAAATTTGAACAAGCTTTTCTGATGAGCACCTTGGGAACTCGCTAAGAATTATGACCACTTCCATCAAACCAGATGAGGATAGATTAGTTTTACAAAAACAAGGTCAAATTTCCCACTAGTTTTATGTTCTCACTTTTCTAAACTTTATAATAAAAATATATACTAAAAATAAGTCTTATTTATATATATATATACATATATGTGTATATATATATACATATATATATATATACACTAACTATATTATACCATTTATGTGCAGCCTGAGACAATTCCTCCATACTCTATATAGCCCAGGGAAGTCAAAAGGTTACTCAATGCGGCCCAGGGAAGCCAAAAAGTTGGACACCCCTGCTTTAAACAAGGGAACGATTCACACCTGGGCAGGAACTGGACGGTGAGAAATTTCATGATGCTACCCAAAACAATGCACAATTTAAAGCATATGGATTGTTTATTTCTGGAATTGTGCATTTAATATTTTCAGACTGAAGTTGACCGGAAGTAACTGAAAACATGGAAACCAAACTGTGGATAACAGGGGACTATGGTAGATGAATCAGTGCGTGGGGGAGACCATCGTGTTTAAGGCACAAACACGCTACTAAGTCCTAAATCTTTATGGTCTACTTAAGGTTTTTCACTTGACTCTTTATAAAATTAGTATTTTTTGTATCACGGTTCCGCAGAGGAGGAAACTGAGACTCGAGCTTCCTTTGGTGACCGTGCCAGAGACAGCATGGAGGAATGGAGGATGAAGAGGTACACCCCCAGTGTGGCGTTTCTAAGTCCCCGGTGCTTTATGTGTCAATTTGACATTGCCCCAGCTTCTGGCATGCGCCCTGCAAATATCACACCACCATAAAAACATCGGGGAAAGTTAACTGATTAGCTTTAGCTAATCCAACTCTGCAGTGTTTATATGTCCCCGGATGGGACAGATTCTTGAGTTGTTCAAAGAGACCGGCTGCATCTTATTCCACATCCAGCTCACTAGTCCTCGGCTGAACTTAAAACTCGGCCAGTAGCAAGGAAAGATAAAGACACCCTCTGTTGTTTTCACAGCGTTGTTTTGAAACCCTAATGGAAAAGCTTTATTTAGATCTGGCTAGCCTTTATCCTGTAAAACTTTCCAAACACGGGCTGCACGGCTTGGGGTTTTTCCAGGTCCTCTTGATTCCTGTAAATCAAGTTCACCTCGGGCATGTTTGGGTTTTGTTCAGATCCCCACCAACCTCTACTTCCACGCCTGTTTCCCATGCCGGCTGTTTAGACTACAGCGTTTTGGAAATCTGCTACCAACGATTAGGTTATGTTCATCCATAGGAAAAGAGAACCCCAAGAAGATGACAAGGATTTAGCATCTGACAACTACAGAAGCAGGGAAGAGGAAGCGATTTATAATGAAAGGGAGATGGGCACCCGTGTTTACTTTCTCAAGCTCCATTCCTTCCTCTCCTTTCTAATTGTAACCTTTTTGAATAAGCACTAGGAATGAGTCAAAAGAAGCCATTGAGCCCCACCCCCTCCTTCACAATATACCAAATTGCTGATGTGAGACAATTAGCATTGTGGCCAGACATGGGGCTCCAATTCAAAAAAGGGCTGTGCCCCTTGAAATTCCTTAGGCTTGGCTGCCCCACTGGCCACAGACTCAGCCACCGGAATGTTTAACAGGGCAAATGTTGCTCTTTGCCTAAACCATTTGTTTTTCTTCCTAGAATTCCTATGGAAATTTTCCTGTGAAACAGATCTGAGAGCTTCCTTTATTTTTTCTTCATTGTCAGATGGGTAATGTGACCACGTAGTAACAAGGTTTAAGGGTGGCACATCTCACACATGCACGTGTGAACCCCCAATCATCATTCCAAACGAACTACAAAGGATCCGAGAGTTTCCTTTTAAACAATTGTCTTCCAACGCCCTTACTCCCAGCCAGAGCAGATGAAAGATGAAAAAATGTTCTCAGATTGCACAAGCAAAATTTGGGTTTCATAAGGGATTAGACGAGCTGAAAGAAGTGGGAGCCATTCTTCAACTGGTTTAAATAAAAGCAAATTCCTGGGATTCCCCTTCAGCTGGCATCATTTGGTATAGCCAGTTCTCAAAGTAGTCCTACAACACTGGCCAACAGCAACTGTCACCATGCATAAACTTCTGTAGATTGAACACACACATACAGACACACACACACACCCCACCCCAGCTCTGGAGAGTGGGAAATCCAAGTATTTCCGCAGAACAAACCAACCTTGATCCAACAAAGGACACAAACAAGGCATAACAAAATAAAATGACAAGACATGGGTGTGACTGATGGAAGGTAGAATATAGAGACAAGAGGATCTGTTCTTGGGAATATGTAATATCCAGTAACAAACACCTGATTGACACTAAGAAACATGTCTTCTGCCGGGCACGGTGGTTCACTCCTGTAATCCCAGCACTTTGGGAGGCTGAGGCGAGAGGATTACCTGAGTCCAGGGGTTCAAGACCAGCCTGGGCAACTTGGTGAGACCTCGTCTCTATAATAAATCAAAAAAATTAACCAGACATGGTGACACTCAGTGGAAGGATCACCTGAGGCGGAAAGTTCACCTGAGCCTAGCAGGTCGAGGCTGCAGTGACTGTGAGCATGCCACTGCACTCCAGCCTGGGCGACAGAGTGAGACTCCAACTCAAAAAAAAAAAAAAAAAAGAAAAGAAAATATGTCTTCTAGCCAGGCTCGGTGACTCATCATGTAATTCCAGCGCTTTAGGACGCTGAGGTGAGTGGATTGCCTGAGCCCGCGGGTTCGAGACCCGCCTGGGCAACTTGGCGAGACCTCATCTCTACAATAAATCAAAAAATCAGCCGAGCATGGTAGCGCGTGCCTGTAATTCCGCCTACTCAGAAGGCTGAGGTGGAAGGATCGCTGGAGCCCAATGGATCGAGGCGGCAGTGGCTGGGAGCGGCCACTGCACTCCAGTCTGGGCGACAGAGTGAGACTCCAACTCAAAAAAAAAGAAAGAATATACGTCTTCTAAGCATGCTAACTGAAAACTCCAGTTTGGTGGCGTAGCCTGGGTTTGTCTTTTTCCCCTCCACATCAAGGAAAACACACTCTAGCATAGCTTATTTTTCACATGTGACTTGTACTTGTATTACTAGTTCTATCTGTAAACCTGGCACCCTGGAACCAGATGTTTGTTGAAATCCTCTTTCACTACAACTCTATGAATGATTTTGACCTTTAGATTTCAGAAAGTGGTATCTTTTCCATTCCCTAAGAATTAAAGAAAAGAATTCATTGACATTAAAGCAGACACTGTTTCGCCACCTATGAACAAAATGTTTGTACCATTGTCTAATAAAGATACATATACCAGTATTAGGTTACAAAATATATTTCATCAAGCCGGGCTCAGTGGCTCAGCCTGTAATCCCGCGCCTTTGGGAGGCTGAGGTGAGTGGATTGACGGAGCCCGTGGGTTCGAGACTCGCCTGGGCAGCGAGACCTCATCTCTACAATAAATCAAAAAATCAGCCGGGCGTGGTAGTGCACACCTGTAGTTCCGGCTACTCAGAAGGTTGAGGCGGAAGGATCGCCGGAGCCCAGCAGGTTGAGTCTGCGGTGGCTGGGAACGGCCACTGCACTCCAGTATGGGCGACAGAGTGAGACTCTAACTCAAAAAAAAAAAAAAAAAAAAAAAAAAAAAATATATATATATATATATTTCATCAGGGTCTGCAAAATGGTAAGTCAAACCCATCAAGGTGAGGTTGTGCAACCTGGTGCTGCGTGAAAGATGCAAAGAATTGCACAGACTAGAAAATATAGTTTATTTAGAAAGTAAATTAGAGAAAGAGAAGAGAGAGATTCACTTCCCCAAGAGAGCGGAGGGGGCCAAAACCAAGAAACATGGTTGTCATAGCTCAAAGAACCACGTGGATGCACCAGAGTTTAACAAAGCAATGGTCACTGGCTACTTGAGGTCGAATGCTTTTAAACATTCCCCTTTGACGGGGGCAGGTCATTAAGGTGGTGGTCTGCTCCACATCATCATGAAGAGACAGGTAAGTGCAGATGCTGACATCAGGTGATGATCACAGGCCAATGGGTGGGCTAGTCACAGGACTGCTGCCATGGTGACTGGGTCTGTCTGTGTCATGGAGGTAATGAAAGGCTGGTTGGGTTTACTTGGGTCTTATTGGTGGAGGCAAATACTTGAAATAGAAAAGCTAATTAGTACAAAACAAGCTGGGGAGTTGGTTGTAAAGCAATTATCAGCTGTTACCTCTGAGAAACTGGTTTTGTCCTTGGCTAGTGATTAGAGGGTAAAGTGAGTTGTTAGAAAAACATGACGACTAGGTAGTGTTAAAATGACTGCTCTTTGGGTATATTGACTCCATGTCATGTCTTTTCAACCAGTTTGAGTTAATTTGGGGGCAAAATATACAAACCTTTGTTTTTCCCCCTTCTTTTTTTACAGTTGGAATCTCACTCCATTGCCCAGACTGGAGTGCAGTGGCCGCTCCCGGCCACCGCAGCCTCGACCTGCTGGGCTCCAGCGATCCTTCCGCCTCAGCCTTCCAAGTAGCTGGAACTACAGGTGCGCACTACCACGCCTGGCTATGTTTTCCCCCCTTCTTTTGTTTCCCTCCCTCCTTCCTGGCTTCTTGGGCATTTCATACTTCCTTCGCAGAATAGCAACAAACATGACAAATTAAGATTCAAATAAATTCTCATGTAGTATCTGTTACAATGTTAAATAGAAGTTGGGTAGCAAAGAGTTTGGTCATCTCTACAGTTGAAGTGTACTGTAAATTTTAATTACCACATTTCTGTGAATTGAATTTCCTTAATTCAGCAAAACTAAGACACACATTTTATTTTATTTTATTTTTTGAGTTGGAGTCTCATTCTGTCTCCCAGACTGGAGTGTAGTGGCCGCTCCCGGCCACCGCAGCCTCCACCTGCTGGGCTCCGGCGATCCTTCCGCCTCAGCCTTCCAAGTAGCTGGAACTACAGGCGCGCGCTACCACGCCCGGCTAATTTTGATTTGTTGTAGAGATGAGGTCTCGACAAGTTGCCCAGGCGGGTCTCGAACCCGCGGGCTCAGGCAATCCACTCACCTCAGCCTCCCAAAGGCGCGGGATGACAGGCTGAGCCACCGAGCCCAGCTAGACACACGGTTTTTTTTCACCCCTAGCATCTCTGAATTTGGAATGCCAATTGTACACACCAGGGAGTAGTATTTCACAATCCCTGTCTCTAAGGCAGCATCATGATGTAGTTGCCATCGCTGACATATGTACAGCATTGGTCATAACTGTTCATATGACTGTCCAATAGAGATGACCTCTACTGAATTATGTGCAACCTTGTTGCTATGGTTTGAATGTCCCCTCCAAAACTCTTGCTGAATCTTAATCCCCAATGTGGTGGTATTGAGAGGGGTCCTTTAGAGGTTGGATTGTGACCTGTTCTGCTTACATGAATGGATTAATCCATGTGTGGACTAATGGGTCAATGGATTAATGAGATATCATAGGAGGGGGACTGATGACTTTATAAGAAGAGAAAGAGAGACCTGAACTGGCTTGTTAGTACGCTCAACGCCCTTGCCATGTGACGCTCTGTACTGCCACAGGACTTTGCAGTCTCTACCAGCAAGAAGACTCTCACCAGATACAGCCCCTCAAACCTTGGACTTCTCTGACTCTATAACTATAAGAAATAAATATCTTTTTGGGGGGTATGGTTCATGCCAGTAATCCCAGTACTTTGGGAGGCTGAGGTGATAAGATTGCTTGAGCCTGGTAGTTCAAGACCGAGACAGCTTAGGCAACATAATGAAATCTTATCTCTACCAAAAAAAAAAAAAAAAAAATTAGCTGGGCATGGTATTGTAGAAATGAAGGCTCAGCCGGGCTCGGTGGGTCAGCCTGTAATCCCGCACCTTTGGGAGGCTGAGGTGAATGGATTGCCTGAGTCCACGGGTTCGAGACCCGCCTGGGCAGCGAGACCTCATCTCTACAATAAATCAAAAAATCAGCTGGGTGTGGTAGCACGCGCCTGTAATTCCGGCTACTTGGAAGGC
>NW_007038905.1:14767-18926 GCF_000164805.1 Carlito syrichta | reverse complement strand
TGCCTGGGCAACTTGGCAAGACCTCATCTCTACAATAAATCAAAAAACTAGCCGGGCGTGGTAGCGCATGCCTGTAATTCCGGCTACTCGGAAGGCTGAGGCGGCAGGGATCGCTGGAGCCCAGCAGGTCGAGGCTGCGGTGGCCGGGAGTGGCCACTGCCCTCCAGTCTGGGTGACAGAGTGAGATTCCAACTCAAAAAAAAAAAAAAAAAAAAGGATAGCCAAATGCTTTACAGGAACTAAGAAATAAAAAGTTAACAAATTGATGATGTCATATTTTGTGACTGAGGTATGTGCTGAATGATTGCCTATCACAAGCCCTTGAAGGAATGCAATAAAGGCAGGACAATTGCCAAACTTCTTAGAATAGCTGAGAAACATTTCAAAGCAATAAGGCGCTGCTGTGATCAACTCATATGGAGTTTTTTTTTTCTTCACTTTCTTACTTAGTAGTACACAAGATAATGGTGAGTTGTGCAATTGATGATATCTTAGGGTTGATGAAATATATTTTCGGCATCATAACTACCTGAATATCAGGTGGAACTTGATAAGATTTTGAAGTAATATGTAGTTCTGTACTCATGGTTTACATATAGAAACTTTTCTCCTAATAACCTTCAGTCCCTCAAATCCTCAAAGTCAGCAAGACCATTTACTCCTTTTTCCAACTAATTTAACATCCGTCCCTGCCCAGTCTGGGCCCCCCAAATTTGTATTTTCACTGTGTTCTTACCAGTACCTTAAAGACCAGTTCTATATAGACAGCACGATCTCCTATCTTGGTTAATGGCTTCTGCACATGTCTAGTTACCCAAACCTCTAATTCATACTAGATGTTCAACAAATGCCTGTTTCTTTTATCAGATGCCTCATCCCCAACTCCCAAATTCTCTCCTCTAAGCCTACCCACTGTCAGCTATTGCACAGAACTCACTGTAATCAAGTATCTCCACCAGTTACATGCATACACGTTTCCCTGTCTTTCTTCCTCCCTCCCTCCCTTCCCTTTTTTTGTCTTAAGACAAGGTCTGTCACCCAGCCCGGAGTGCAGTGGCCCAGTCACAGCTCACTGCAGCCTTGGACTCCAGGACTTACATGATTCTCCCACCTCAGTCTTCCAAAGTGCTGAGATTACAGGCAGGAGTCACTGCGCCTGGTTTTTCGTTTCCAAAAACCTTTGCTTCCACCCTGACTTCCCCTCTAGTTATTTGGTAACTGTAGAAGATATAATTTATATATTGCTTTTCACCACTTTACTCAAACTGCCTATTCTGTGAATAAATCACAGCGGGGGAAAATGCATAATGGAATCCTGCCCCTTTTTGGTTTTAATTCTGCAGAATGTCTCAACAACGTTTGATATTATTTGAAAGTTCCTCTTTTCTGAAATTCTCTTCTTTCTGACTTCTGGAATGCCATTTTTCTCTTGGTTTTCTTCTAATACTTCTGAAATCTTTCTTAGTTATCCTTTCTGGAATCTTTGCCACCATTCAACCCTCAAAAGTAAAGTGTTCCACTTCATATACATCTTTTAGTTATCTCATCCCAAATCTATTCTTCCAACACTAGCCTGGGCTCCAAACATTTCAAACCATCTCCTCGAAGTTCTCAGCTAAAGGAATTGCAAAGACCTCAGTCTACAATATCCTAAACTAAAATAAACTATTCTTAGCCGGGCTCGGTGGCTCAGCCTGTAATTCTGCACCTTTGGGAGGCTGAGGTGAGTGGATTCTCTGAGCCCGCGGGTTCGAGACCTGCCTGGGCAACTTGGTGAGACCTCATCTCTACAATAAATTAAAAATTAGCCGGGCGTGGTAGCGCACGCCTGTAGTTTCAGCTACTTGGAAAGCTGAGTGGAAGGATCGCCAAAGCCAGAGTGAGACTCCAACTCAAAAACAAACAAACAAACAAACAAAATGAACTATTCTTTATTCTGACTGTTCCTTCTTTGCACAAATCCTTAGTTAAGAGTATAATTATCAAGTCGGTCTCGGTGGCTCAGCCTGTAATCCCGCACTTTGCGAGGCTGAGGTGAGTGGATTGCCTGAGTGTGGGTTCGAGATCTGCCTGGCAACTTGGCGAGACCTCATCTCTACAATAAATCAGAAATTAGCCAGGCGTGGTAGCACGTGCCTGTAATTCCAGCTACTTGGATCGCCCAGCAGGTCGAGGCTGCGGTGGCCGGGAGCGGCCACTGCACTCCAGTCTGGGGGACAGAGTGAGATTCCAACTCAAAAAAAAAAAAAAAAAAGAAAGCACAATTATCTTCACACACAAATCCAAGTTAGAAATCTCAACATCATCCTCCACTCTTTCTTCCTCTTCAGTTCTAATACTCATCAACACTAAGTCCTATTAAGTCTAACCCTATATCTTGAATCGGAATCTTTCTTATCCTTTTATCTTTATTCATTTCTACAAATGTTTAATGAACGCTCTCTTTTGGGGATGGCTCTCTGAGGTGCCAATTATACCCTTCCCTCCTTCTAAGTTTAAAATTAAGAGACAGACTCATTCTTCAGACAGAAATAAGAGAATGTGGCTGGGCTTGGTGACTCAGCCTGTAATCCCAGCACTTTGGGAGGCTGAGGCGAGTGGATTGCCTGAGGCTGCGGAATTGAGACCAGCCCGGGCAACTTGGCGAGACCTCATCTCTGCAAATAAATCAAAAATTAGCCAGGAGTGGTAGCACGCACCTGCAGTTCCAGCTACCTGGAAGGCTGAGGCAGAAGGATCATCAGAGCCCAGCAGGTCAACACTGGGGTGGTTGTGAGCATGCCACTGCACTCCAGTCCGGGCATTGGAGTGAGACTCCAATTCAAAAAAAGAAAAAAAGAAAGAAAAAGAGATAAGACAATGTGTCTTAGGTCTGCAGATCAAATGATGTTCCCTACCCCATACACACAAATACACACATGCATGTTCACATGTGGGCACACACATACTCATGCAAACCCAACTTTGCATTCAGCCTAAAAGGACAGTCTGCAAAGCATATATATGTCCAATCAGCTACATGAGGAATTGTGTGCTGCATTGCAACCTTCAAGCCTAGACAGGTTCTAGAAAACAGGCTCAGGGTCATACATCAGGTTTGCTTATGTAATAGAAGAGATGAGTAGAAGAACATATCTCCATATGGGCTAACCCATATCTGTAGGCTACCCTAAACAACAACCCAGAAGTCAATTAGCTGTCATAAGTGAATTTCCCAACATCTCAAATCAGGTAAGTCAATCCTATTTTGTGAAGACAGTGGAGTATCAAATAGGGAGAGAAGATGTAACTGGAAATGTTACTCTAATGCTATTCCCACTTGATAAGTAGAACAAAAGTTTGATATAAGTTTTCTAAGCTACCATTAAAAAAATTACTACTAGCCGGGCTCGGTGGCTCAGCCTGTAATCCTGCACCTTTGGGAGGCTGAGGTGAGTGGATTGCCTGAGCTCGTGGGTTCGAGACCCACCTGGGCGGGCGAGACCCCATCTCTACAATAAATCAAACAATTAGCCGGGCGTGGTAGCGCGCATCTGTAATTCCAGCTACTCGGAAGGCTGAGGCAGAAGGATCGCCGGAGCCCAGCAGGTAGAGGCTCTGGTGGCCGGGAGCGGCCACTGTACTCCAGTCTGGGCGACAGAGTGAGACTCCAACTCAAAAAATAATAATAATAATTACTACTAATTTGGTTGTCTAAACAACGGAAATTTATTCCTTCATATTTCTAGGGGCCAGAACTCCAAAATCAATGCATTGACAGGGTTGCTTCCCCTTGGAGGTTCTGAGGAAGAATCCATTCTTTACCTCTTTCCTGTTTTTTTGGTTTTTTTTTTTTTGAAGGTCATAGAAGCCCCAGAAAGAAAACTCCTGATATATGGAAAAATGTGCACTTGGAAACTTTCTTGAGACATTTCAAGGACTGTAATTCGGGACTTTGGACTAAAACTATCATTTTCAGCTTTATGAAAAAGACTTATTGACTAAAAGCAGATGGTGTTTTTGACTTGTTTGTTGCTTCTAGACTGCTAGATGGTGGTAATTTTTAAAAAATAATGTACGTGAAGGAATTTTCTTTGTCTTGCCCCTTTACGGATGGTACAAAAGCGCGGGATTACAGGCTGAGCCACCAAGTCTGGCCAATCTCATTGTTTTAAAGCAA
>NW_007038905.1:13094-13796 GCF_000164805.1 Carlito syrichta | reverse complement strand
ACTCCAGTCTGGGCGACAGAGTGAGACTCCAACTCAAAAAATAAAAAATAAATAAAAAAATAAAGCAACAAAGGTTGGGATCATATTCATGTCCTTGAAAGAATAGCTGAGGGCCATCTCTATGTTTTTCTCAGTCAAGGACCAAGGCTCATGCTTCCATAATAGATAAGGCAGGAAAAGGGAAAATGACAAATCAGATAGCGTTTCTTAAAGTTTCTGCCCAGTTATGGCACATGTCACTTTTACTAATTAGCACTGGTCAAATAAGTCATGTGGCTTTCCCTAATTCAAAAGCAGTGACGTACAATCCTAATATAAATTTAGAGTGTGAAGAGCTGGAAATATTCAGTAAATAGCTCTAACGACTACTACCATCATCCTAATGTTTCAGTGTCTCTAATGGACAATATTTGCTTGCAGATTAAAGTTTATACTCCTCAGCATGGCATTTCAGGCTCTATCTTTTTTTTTGATTTTTTAGTTTTCTCACTCTGTCACCCAGACTGAAGTGCAGTGGCACACTCATGGCCACCGCAGCCTCGACCTGCTGGGATCTGGCAATCCTTCCACCTCAGCCTTCCAAGTAGCTGGAATGACAGGCGTGCACTACCACGCCCAGCTAATTTTTTGATTTATTGTAGAGATGAGGTCTCACCAAGTTGCCCAGGTGGGTCTCAAACCCGCGGACTCAGGCAATCCCCT
>NW_007038905.1:9750-12630 GCF_000164805.1 Carlito syrichta | reverse complement strand
GCGGAAGGATTGCTGGAGCCCAGCAGGTCGAGGTTGCGGTGGCTGGGAGCGGCCACTGCACTCCAGTCTGGGTGACAGAGTGAGACTCCAACTCAAAAAAAAAAAATTAGTGCCAGGTGCTTGTTGCAATAAAGAAAAGGGGCCAGGCATGGTGGCTTACATCGGTAACCCCAGAACTTTGGGAGGCCAAGGTGGGAGGATTGTTTGAACCCAGAAGTTGGAGGGTACAGTAAGCTATGATGGTGCCACTGCACTTCAGCCTGGGTAACAGAGAAAGATTCTCTCTCTAAAAAAGAAAAAAAGGGAACAGCTGCTGTCCTCAAAAGCATATTGCCTAGCAGGAGGGAAAAAGTAACACAATAATATTACAATACAGAATTACACATGCCACTAGGGGAGAAGAATAAGGTACTAGGAGACCCTTTAGCCAAGAAGAGGCTGGGACTGGGAAAAATCCAGATGGAGAAAGCTTGTATAAAGGCCCAGAGAAGAGAGAACTTGTGATGAGTTTAGAGAACTGAAAATACATACTTAAATATAGGGGGAATAGCCGGGCTCGGTGGCTCAGCCTGTAATCCCGCGCCTTGGGTAACTGAGGTGAGTGGATTGCCTGAGCCCGCGGGTTCGAGACCTGCCTGGGCAATTTGACGAGACCTCATCTCCACAATAAATCAAAAAATTAGCAGAGTGTGGTAGCACGCGTCTGTAATTCTGGCTACTTGGAAGGCGGAGGCAGAAGGATCGCCGGAGCCCAGCAGGTCGAGGCTGCGGTGGCGGGGAGCGGCCACTGCATTCCAGTCTGGGCGACAGAGTGAGACTCCAACTCAAAAAAAAATATATATATATATATATATATATATATATTTTTTTTTTTTTTGCTACTCTTCCTTTTTTCTTTTTTCTTCCCCATATATATATATATGGGGAATATATGGCATATGTTGTAAAGCGAATTGAAGGCTGGCACATCTCTTGGATTGGAGAATGAGATGGTCCTATTTCTTGCTTTCACTGCTCATCAGAGTAACTGGTTCTCCATAATTTGTCCTTCTTGATCTATCAATTTGGTTTTTTTTTTCTTTTTAAGTAGAGACGGGATCTTGCTATGTTGCCCAGGCTGGTTTCGAACTCCTCCAGTCCTCCTGCTTCGGCCTCCCAAAATGCTAGGATTACAGGCATGAGTCACAGTGCCCAGCCTGATCTATCAATTTCTGAGAGGGGTAGTTTTATTTCTCTTATAATGTTATCTATTATCATGTGTTGTCTTTCTTCCTTATGCATTTTCTTGTTTAATATTATATTAGTACCTAATTAATGTTATTTAATATTGTTATACCACCTTTTTATTAATATACCATTCTCTCTCCTTTTATTTTTAATTACTCCATATCATTTTGTTTAAGGTATGCTTGTAAACAGTACATAATTATATTTTACTTTTTTTTTTTTTAAGTCAAGGTCTCACTCTGTCAGCCAGGCTAGAATGCAGTGACACATCATGGCTAACCACAGTCTTGACCTCCTGGGTTTAAGTAATCCTTCCACCTCAGCCTCCCAAGTAGCTGGGACTACAGACATGCACCATGATACCCAGCTAATTTTTTCAAAATTTGTAGAGACGAGGTCTTGCTATGTTGCCCAGGCTGGTATCAAACTCCTGGGCTCAGGCAATCCTCCTGCCCCAGCCTCCCAAGTATTGGGAATTACAGAGTGAGCCACCACATCTGGCTTATTTTACTTTTTTTTTTTTTCTTTTTTGAGTTGGAGTCTCACTCTGTCACCCGGACTGGAGTGCAGTGGCTGCTCCCGGCCACCTCAGCCTCGACCTGCTGGGCTCCGGTGATCCTTCCGCCTCAGCCTTTCGAGTAGCTGGAATTACAGGCCAGCGCTACCATGGCCGGCTAATTTTTTGATTTATTGTAGAGATGAGGTCTTGCCCAGGTGGGTCTCGAACCCGCGGGCTCCGGCAATTCACTCACCTCGGCCTCCCAAAGCATGGGATTACAGGTTGAGCCACCGAGCCCAGCCTATTTTACTTTTTAATCCAGAGATTGTTGTACTTAATATTAGAAAAGTGAGTTCAATCTATATCTATTTTTTTGTAATTATTGACGTATTTGCATTGATTTCTACCATCCTACCTGATATTAAGATTTTATTTTCTGCTACTCTTCCTTTTTTCTTTTTGCTGTCTTTCATCATAAACTTCTTTCTTTTCACTTTGCAATTTAGAAGTTATGCATTTTGTGTTTATTTTTAGAATACATCCTTACATTTATAATATGTTAACAAATTCAAAGCTAGTCAATTTTTTCTCTAATGAAAAGACAAGAATCTTAGCACACAGTAATTTCTTCCAAACTTGCTCATGACTTCCAAGTTATTGTGGAGTATCTTATTTCCAGCTTCTTTTGAAACAAAACACAAAAACCATACTTGTCCTATTCCACGGAAAATACTTTTTAAAACTGTGTTCTTTTTTTTTTTTTGAGTTGGAGTCTCACTCTGTAGTGCAATGGCAGCCTCGATCTGCTGGGCTTAGGCGATCCTTCTGCCTCAACCTTCCAGATAGCTCAAACTACAGACACACACCACCACACCTGGTTAGTTTTTTTGTGTGGTTCATTGATGAGACCTCATCTCTCCATCTATGGTGCCCAGGTTCAAGAGCCAAGGAATCCAGGAGCCCTGGAAGACACACCCACCTGGGCAGGCATCTCTTACTCTCCTCTGGGCCACGTTTCAAATATCCAGAACCCAGGAATTTCCTCTGAATGGCAAATGTCAGGGGTAAGCTAGCTTGCTTGCTTTTCTTTCTCTCTCTCTCTTTCTTTCTTTCTTTCTTTTTCTTTCTGTCTCTCCTTCTCTCTCTCTCTCTCT
>NW_007038905.1:7914-9355 GCF_000164805.1 Carlito syrichta | reverse complement strand
CAAGCTCCACTATATGAGTGAGAACATGTGATACTCAGATCTTTGTTTCTGTGAGAGATCTTTTTTGATTTATTGTAGAAATGAAGGCTCAGCCGGGCTCGGTGGGTCAGCCTGTAATCCCGCACCTTCGGGAGGCTGAGGTGAGTGGATTGCCTGAGCCCGCGGGTTCGAGACCCGCCTGGGCAGCGAGACCTCATCTCTACAATAAATCAAAAATCAGCCGGGCATGGTAGCACATGCCTATAATTCCGGCTACTTGGAAGGCTGAGGCAGAAGGATCACTGGAGCCCAGCAGATCGAGGCTGCGGTGGCTGGGAGCGGCCACTGCACTCCAGTCTGGGCGACTGAGTGAGACTCCAACTCAAAAAAAAAAAAAAAAAAAATATATATATATATATATATATAATATTAAAATATATCATCTAATACTTCTATATGTTTTGAGTAGAAGGGTTGTTGCGAGGAGAGGTAATACACTTTGAATTGTTGCTTCCTCTAAATTTCACGTTAAAATGTGATCCCAGTATTGGAGGTGGAGCCTAGTGGAAAGTGTTTGGCTCAAGAAGACAGATCTATCATGACAGGTTTGGTGTTGGTCTCATGGCAATGAGTGAGTTCTCGGCTCTATTAGTTCATGCAAGAGCTGGTTGTTTAAAAGAGGCTGGCACCAACCTGGGGGCAGTGGCTCACCCCTGTAATCCTAGCACTTTGGGAGGCAGAGGCGAGAGGATTGCCTGAGCCCGGGGGTTCGAGACCAATCTGGGCAACATGACGAGACCTCGTCTCTACAATAAATCAAAAAATTAGCCAGGTGTGGTGGCACACGCCTGTAATTCCAGCTACTTGGAAGGCTGAGGTGGAAGGATCGCCTGAGACCAGCAGGTTGAGGCTGTGGTGGCCGTGAACATGCCATTGCATTCCAGCCTGGGTGACACAGTGACTCAGAAGGCTGACTCTTACTAAAAAAAAAAAAAAAAAAAGCCTGGCACCTCCCTTCTTTCTCTTGCTTCTGCCCTTGTCATGTGACACACATGCTCCCTCTTTGCCTTCCACCATGATGGTTAGCTCCCTGAGGCCTCACCAGAAGCAGATGCTGGCACTATGCACCTTGTACAGCTTGCAGAACTGTGAGACAAAATAAACCTCTTTTCTTTATAAATTACCCAGCTTCAAGTATTTCTGTATAACAACATAAAATGGATTAATACAAGGAGAAACTACATTCTTTATGTGCAAAATCCACTGCCTTAATCTTTTTTTTTTTTTTTTTCCAAGTTGGAGTCTCACTCTGTCGCCCAGACTGGAGTGCAATGGCTGCTCCTGGCCACTACAGCCTCGACCTGCTGGGCTCCGGCAATCCTTCTGCCTCATCCTTCCAAGTAGCTGGAACTACAGGCGCATGCTACCACACTCGGCTAATTTTTTGATTTATTGTAGAGAT
>NW_007038905.1:1564-6477 GCF_000164805.1 Carlito syrichta | reverse complement strand
AGATGAGGTCTCGCCTGCCCAGGTGGGTCTCGAACCAGTGGGCTCAGGCAATCCACTCACTTCAGCCTCCCAAAGGCGCGGGATTACAGGCTGAGCCACCAAGCCTGACTATACATGCACTTTCTACATAATGAGAATGGTACTTTAGCTTTATAGTTTTCCTCACCAAAACCCAGTCTAAATATGAGAAAAATATCTGACAGACTCTAATGAGGAACATTTTACAGAATAGCTGATTAGTACTCTTCAAAACTGTCCAAGGCATTTAAAAAAAAGGAACGTCTGAGAAACTACTACAGCTTCTACAGCTTAGAGAAAACCTATTGGTCATGTCTCTAGCCACCTTAGAGACATGATCAATAAATTCAATGTGATGTCCTAGGCGGGACCCTAGAAAAGATAAAGTACATTTGTTAAAAACAGAAAAGCTGAATAAAATATTAACCTTAATTATTGAATCCACATTAGTGAACAAATTATAACAAATGTGCTATACTAATGTAAGCTGTTAATAATGAAAATTAGGTATGGGGTATATGGTAGCTGTATGTATTATCTTCATACTTTGTCTACGAATCTAAAACTAAAAGCATCCTTTAAAGGAGGAGATTGTCTAACACAAATTTTTGCCAAAGAAATGTTTTTAATTAAAAAAAATTTTTTTTTTTATTTGGAGTCTCACTCCATCGCCCAGACTGGAGTGCAGTAGCCGCTCCCGGCCAACGCAGCCTTGCCCTCCTGGGCTCCGGCGATCCTTCCGCCTCAGCCTTCCGAGTAGCTGGAACTACAGGCATGCGCTACCACGCCTGGCTGATTTTTGATTTATTGCCGGAGTCCAGCTCCAGCCGGGTTCTGTGTACCCCAAAGGTGGAGACAGCGTCAGCGATTGGGGGGAAGAAGAAAGAGAGAAAGAGATAGAGAGAGAGAGAGAGAGAGAGAGAGAGAGAGAGAGAGAGAGAAAGAAAGAGACTAGACCCCTGTCTAGTGCAGAAGCTGTTCATTGGGAATTACAACCGGTCTTTTATACACAGTCAGGTGTGTGAGGGGCGATCCCCATCCACCAGATGTTCTTTCAGGTATAATCCCATAACAGATGTTAAACCTAACCCATGAAACCTTAATCCATGACTGCCTTTAAACCCTTTTCGTACTGCCTATATACCCTTTTCATATTGCCTATAAACCCTTTTCTTACTAATACCAAGTTAAACAATTCTATAGAGACTTAAGTACTTTACAAAACTAAAGTGGCCCATCCCAGAATGTTTGGAATGTGACCCAGTCCAAAGTGGACAGTGGGCTACCTGCAAGTAACCCAGTCGCATTCTTTCAATAAAATGGCTGTCTTCTAAAACTATATTCTACAATTTACACCTTATTCAAGTTCAATAAATCCTAAGGTCATGACCCAGAAGCCTGTGACCAATACTAAGCCTCTTAGATGTGACCCGAATTTGAATTGTAAGTTGTGTGAAAGCCAAAACAGCAGTTTGTGGAAGAATGGGAGCAATGAGCTTCTAAAGTTAACTTGTGTTCGTCCTGGTCTCAGACTTTTTATGTTTTGAGCTCACAGGAGCTTAATCTGGTTAGTGCTGAGTAGTAAGGGGGAAGAAATGGGGTCAATAGCTCCCGAACGCATACTAGTGGTCTTGGGGTCAACGGCCCTTCCTGATCCCTAACGCTCAGTGGGCCTCTGTGGCCGGCTCCCAACAATTTATTGTAGAGATGAGGTCTCGCCAAGTTGCCCAGGCAGGTCTCAAACCCACGGGCTCAGGCAATTCACTCACCTCAGCCTTCCAAAAGCATGGGATTACAGACTGAGCCACCGAGCCCAGCTAATTCATTCTCTTTTAAAACATAAATCTTTTTTTTTTTTTTTGAATTGGAGTCTCACCCAGTGGCCCAGACTGGAGTGCAGTGGACACTCCCAGCCACTGCAGCCTCGATCTGCTGGGCTCCTGTGATCCTTCCGCCTCAGCCTTCCAAGTAGTCGGAATTACAGGCGTGTGCTACCACACCTGGCTAGTTTTTTAATTTATTATGGAGACAAGGTCTCACCAAGTTGCCCAGGTGGGTCTCGAAGCTGCAGGTTCAGGCAAACCACTCACCTGGGCCTCCCAAAGTGCTGGGATTTGGGGCTGAGCCACCAAGCCCGGCCAGTAATGAACCTTATTATTTTTTTTTTGAGTTGGAGTCTCACTCTGTCACCCAGACTGGAGTGCTGTGGCCGCTCCCGGCCACCGCAGCCTCAACCTGCTGGGCTCCGGCAAACCTTCTGCCTCAGCCTTCCAAGTAGCTGGAACTACAGGCGCGCGCTACCACGCCCAGCTAATTTTTGATTTATTGTGGAGATGAGATCTCGCCAAGTTTCCCAGGCGGGTCTCGAACCTGCGGGCTCAGGCAGTCCACTCACCTCAGCTTCCCAAAGCACGGGATTACAGGCTGAGCCACCGAGCCCAGCTAGTAATGAATCTTTAAGTTTAGCAAGAGTAGAAAGAAAATCTCTTCTTAGTGGTAGGAAATTGGTCATGCAAGCTCAACAATAAGTATGTATTTATAGCATGTTATCATTTCTTGTGTGTCCCTTTGTAACTTGTCTACTCAGCACTATGTTTCTGAAATGTATCCATATGGATACACCAGGACGAAATTCACTCATCCTAACAGAAGCATAGGAGTTCAATGTATTCTATAATGTATTTATGCAGTCCCATAATGGTGGCCATTCATATTCTTTCCAATTTTTCACCAATATAAACACAGCAATGAATTTCTCTGCACACGTTTGCTTGTACACATGAGCAAGAATTTCACAGGCATATATGTATAATTAGGGTAGCAAATATACAGACCTTTTACATACTGCCAATTTGACCTTTACGGTATTTGGTCCAATTTACTATCCAGCCAACAATGTCGTCCAAAATTTCATTTTCTCCACATATTCACTAATGCTTTGAATAGTATCTCATTTTTGAATTACATTTCCCTGGAAGCTAATAAAGTTGTCATTCAGATTTTCTATTCTATGAGTTGGATGTGATTAACATTTACCTGTTTTTCTCCTGGTTTGCTTTTATTTATTTATTTGTTTGTTTGTTTGTTTGTTTATTTAGAGTCAGAGTCTTACTCTGTCACCCAGGCTGGAGTGAAGTGGTACACTCACAACCATCGCAGTTTCGACCTGCTGGGTTCAGGTGAGCCTTCCACCTCAGCCTTTCAAGTAGCTGGAACTACAGGCACACGCCGCCACATCCAGTCAATTTTTTTGATTTATTGTAGAGATGAGGTCTTGCCAAGTTGCCTAGGCTGGTCTTGAACCCGTGAGCTCAGGCAATCCTCTCACCTAGACCTCCCAAAGTGCTGGGATTATAGGTGTGAGCCATCATGCCCAGGCTTTTTTTTTTTTTTTTTTGAGTTGGAGTCTCACTCCGTCGCCCAGACGGGAGTGCAGTGGCCGCTCCCGGCCACCGCAGCCTCGACCCGCTGGGCTCTGGCGATCCTTCCGCCTCAGCCTTCCGAGTAGCCAGAACTACAGGCGCGCTCCCACGCCCGGCTCATTTTTTTTTGATTTATTGTAGAGATGAGGTCTCGCCTGCCCAGGTGGTTTTTTTTTTTTTAATGATTTATGGAGCTTTCTTACAGAGAGGGGTCTCACTCTGTCAACCATGCTAGAGAACAGGGGCACAATCACGACTCATAGCAGTCTTGACCTCCTCAGGCAATCCTTCCACCTCAGCCTCCTGAGTAGCTTGGGACTACAGACCCACACCACCACACCTGGCTAATTTTTAAAAAATTTTTTGGAGAGTTGAGGTCTTACTATGTTGCCTACGCTGGTCTCAGACTCCTGGGCTCAAGCAATCCTCCCTCCTCGGTCTCCCGAAGTGCTAGGAATACAGGTGTGAACTGCTGTGCCTGGCCTCTTTATGTATTCTTGAGAGTAATTCTTTACTGGTTATACTTGTAACAAATATCTTATCCAAGTTTGCACTGTATTTCTTGACTTTGCTTATGGGGTCTTTGGTCATACAAAAATATTACCCCGTGCTGTGGTCTGAATGTTTTTCCTCAAAATTCACATGCTGACATAGAATCCCCAATGTGATGGTGTTAGGAGGTAAGAATAAAGCAAAGGGGCTCCATTTATGAACCAAGGAACAGGCCGTCACCAGACATCAAATTTGCCGGCACTTTGATCTTGGATTTCCCAATCTTCAAAACTGTGAGAAATAAATTTCTGTTATTTATAAGCTACCAACTGTACGGGAAGTTTTTTGTAGCAGCCTGAATGTACTAAGATAAAACTGATACCTATAAGTGAGGGTGGTGCTGCTGTAACAAATACCTAAATATATGGACGCAGCTTTGGAACTGGGAAGTGGAAAAAGGCTGGAAGAGCTCTGAGGTATATGCTAGAAAACGCCGACATTGCTGTTAGGGGTAATCTGGTAAGGGCAGAAGAAGAGGAGAGCTGCAAAGGAGGCCTGATTCTTCTTAGAGAATTCCTACATGGTTATGGACAGAATGTTGATAGAAATATGAATGGAAAAGGCTCTTTTGATGGAGGTCTCAGAAATGAGAAACGTGTTATTGGAAATGGGAAGAAAGGCGATTCTTGTCACAGATTGGCAAGGAACTTGGCTCAGTTGTGTCATGGCCTAGTGTTTTTAAGGAAGATAGAGCTCATGAGTGATGAAATGGAATATTTGGCTGAAAACTTTTCCTTCCTTCCTCCCTTCCTTCCTTCCTTCCTTCCTTCCTTCCTTCCTTCCTTCCTTCCTTCCCTCTTTTTTTTGTTGTTGTTGTGTTAGAGTCTCACTCTGTTGTCCAGGCTGGAGTGCAGTGGCAAGCTCATGGGCACTGCAACTTCGGCCTGCTGGGCTCAAGTGATCCTTCCACCTCACCCTTTC
>NW_007038905.1:0-868 GCF_000164805.1 Carlito syrichta | reverse complement strand
CCCAGGCGGATCTCGAACATGCGGGATCAGGCAATCCACTCACCTCAGCCTCCCAAAGGCGCGGGATTAGAGGCTGAGCCACCGAGCCCGGCTCACCTCAGCCTTTCAATTAGCTGAAACTACAGGCACATGCCACCATGCTGGCTAATTTTTCAAATTTATTGTAGAGACAAGATCTCGCCAAGTTTCCCAGGCTCGTCTCGAACCTAGGCTCAGGGAGTTCTCTTGCCTCCACCTCCCAAAGTGCCAGGATTACAGGCATGAGCCACCACACGTTTGGCTGAAGAATTTCTAAATGAAGTGTTGAAGGTATGACTTGGGTTCTCTTGAATACTTATAATATTTGAGAAGAAAAAGTGATGGAATTTTGCATCAATAGGAAAGCAGAACTTAAAGATTTGGAAAATTATCCGCCTGTGCACATTGTAAAAAGCGAGAAGTATATTTGAGAGATAACACCAAAGATGTGGCCAAGTGACCCTTTGATAAGGAAAGTAATACGAATTGGCCAGGTGCTATTCATCAAGACATTGAAAGACTGACCCTGAAAGCATTTCAAAGATTAGGGCTGCTACTTCCATCACAGGCCCAAGTACAAGGGCCTGAGGGACAGAACAAATTCAAAGGAGGGATCCTTGGCACTCTTGGGAACTTGGTCTTCTCTGCGCAGTGTGTCTCACGTTCTTCTTCTGGCAGTTTGTCACCATGCACCACAGCTGCCCCACCTGTGACTCTGGCAACCCTGGTTCAACATGTGCTGCACCAATTAGAGTCACAAGGGAGCCGGGCTCGGTGGCTCAGCCTGTAATCCCGTGCCTTTGGGAGGCTGAGGTGAGTGGATTGCCTGAGCCCGAGGGTTCGAGACCCA